>NW_028135782.1:0-296000 GCF_964662115.1 Mustela nivalis
GAGCCTTATGCAGGGCTTGATCCCAAGACCCTGGGATCATGACCTGAGCTGAAGGCAGATGCCCAATGACTGGGCAACCAAGGTGCCCCTAAATATTACATTTTGAGCAAACTTTGCATCCCTGAGATAAATCCTCTTTGGCCATAGCATTTTATGAGTTGCTGAATTCAGTTTACTAGCATTAGCATTGAAGACTTTTGTGTCTACAGTTCTAAGAGATATTGGTCTATAATTTCATTTTCTTGTGTTATCTTTACCTGGTTTTGGGATCTGGCTAATACGGACTCTCACAGAATGAATGCGAAGTGTTCTCTCCACTTCTACTTTTTGAATGATTTTTGAATCTTCCTTAAATGTTTTCACAGAATTCACCAATGTGCCATATGGTCCCAGATTTTTCTTTATGGAAAGTTTTTGGATTACCTGTTCGATTATTTTACTTGTTTAAGTTCCATTCAGATTGTCTACTTTGGGGTTAAGATTAAGGAATTTGAGTCTTTCTAGGAACCTGCCAAATTTCTTTAGTTTTCTAATTTATTAGCATGCAATTGTTCCTCATATTGCAATTTAATTCTTTTTATTTCTATAAGGCTAATAGGAATGCCTCTCTTTCATTCCAGATTTTTTCATAATTTGGTATTTTTATCTTATTTTTGGTAAGAATAGCCAAAAAATTGTCAATTGCTCATCTCTTTAAAGAATTAGCTTTTGGGGCACCTGGGTAGCTCAGTGGGTTATAGCCTCTGCCTTTGGCTCAGGTCATGATCTCAGGGTCCTGGGATCAAGCCCCTGATTAGACTCTCTGCTCAGCAGGGAGCCTGCTTCCCTTCCTCTCTCTCTGCCTGCTTCCTGCCTACTTGTGATCTGTCTCTGTCAAACAAATAATAAAATCTTTTTTTAAAAAAAGAATTAGCTTGGGCGCCTGGGTGGCTCAGTGGGTTAAAGCCTCTGCCTTCAGCTCAGGTCATGATCCCAGGGTCCTGGGATCGAGCCCCGCATCGGGCTCTCCACTTCTTGGGAGAGTCGGCTTCCTCCTCTCTCTCTGCCTTCCTCTCTCTCTGCCTACTTGTGATCTCTGTCTGTGAAATTAAAAAAAAAAAAAGAATTAGCTTTTGTATATATTGATTTTCTCTGTTGTGTCTTATTTCATTTATATCTGATCTCATCTTTCAAAATTTCTTTCCTTTTGCTTGCCTTTTAACTCATTCTTCCTTTATCATGTTTTTATTTTTATTTCTTTATTTGAGAGACTGAAAGAGTGAGTGAGAAGGGGAGAGCAGAGGGACAAAAGCAGTCCTCACTGAGTACAGAGCCCAACACGGGGCTTGACCCTACAACCCCGAGATCTTGACCTGAGCCAAAACCAAGATTTGGTCACCTAACCAACTGAGCCACCTCTAAGTCCCTAATTTGTTTTTCATTTTGTCATTTCTTAAGATGATAGGTTATGAAAGTAACACTTTCTTCCTTTTTAAATATATGTTTACAATCCTAAGTTTCCCTCAAAAAAAAAAACTTAACTGTATCCCATAAGACTTTGTATTTTATATTTTCACTTTCAAGAGAGGAGCAAGTGACCGATTTTTGGCTTTCATTCATCTCAAGGTATTTTCTAACTTCTACCGTGATTTCTTTTTTGACTCATGTCTTATTTAGGAGTGTGTTATTTATTTTCCACATACTTGTGAATTTTTTGTTTCCTTTTGTAAACCACTTTTATTTTATTGCATGGAGTTAGAGACCATACATTGAGTGACTTTAGTTCTTCAACATGTATACTACATTTATAGGTCTTTTGGTTTTTCAGACTGGATAATCTCAATTGATCTCTATTTATATTCCCTGATTATTTCATCTATTACTACCACTGAGCTCATCTGGAGAATATTTTGTTTCAGTTATAATGCAACTTTCATTTCATTCTAATTTTATTTTTATTATATCCTTGATTTGGTGTGGCACCATTCTTGTACTTCCTGTGTATTCTTTTTTTTAAGAGTTTATTTATTTATTTGACAGACAGAGATTACAAGTAGGCAGAGAGGCAGGCAGAAAGAGAGAGAGGAGGAAGCAGGTTCCCTGCTGAGCAGAGAGCCCAGTGCTGAGCTAGATCCCAGGACCCTGGGATCATGACCTGAGCCAAAGGCAGAGGCTTTAACCCACTAAGCCACCCATGCACCCCAGTGTATTCTTTAAACATGGTTTTTCTTCAGTTCTTTAACATATGGATACAGAAGAATGACAGTTGTTGTCCACATCTTTATCCATTCAACCTATATCTGGAGTTCTTGGGGAATGGCTTTAATTGAATGTATTTTGTTTTTTGTTTTCCTAGTGTATAGATAGCTATAATTCCCTTTTGCTGGAGTATTGTGCAATTTCTTGAGAAAATTAAGGTTTAAATTATATAATGTGGTAACTATAGAAAGTAGATCCTCCCCCTGGGTTTTGAAAGGTAGCCTAAACATCAAGGCCAGATCTCCTGAGACTATATTTCACTCTGTTTCCCCCCTACATACACATATTTGCACACTTCATCTGACTGTATTTTAATTATTAAACTGGGTAGTGGAAAGCATATGTCTATTTACTTATTTACTGCTGTTTAATTTTGATGTTATTTTCTAATTATACAATGATTCTCTTTTAGCTGCTACTCCACGGAGTGTGCATCAAGAATGCAACAAAATTCTATTGGCTTTCTTACCACAAATGTTGTTTTTCATTTCACAGATGAAATGTGAAATTTTCACAAATGTAGGCTTTCATTGGACTTGAGCTCCCCAATACACTCAAATCAAGAAAGATTATTAAGTACATAGAAAAATGGGGATTCAAATTGTGTCATGCTTTCTGCCTACACATAATAGACATGTGATGTAAAACGAATATCGAGACAAAAGATTTAGCTTGGTTTTTAATCGTTGCACCTAAACACTGTCAGACTGCAGACAAATCAATCATTATGTTCTTATTTGTAAACTGGGAATAATATCAGCTCTACTTAATACTTCAATATTTATGCATTTTACATCAAATGTTACATATTTCTACATAAACGTTATAAAATGCATTTTATTGAGATAAAATGTGTATATTTTCTTGTGTACCTACGTAGTTACTATATAATAGATAGGGTTATAAATTACTTTCCCAAGGTTACACTCTCTTAAATTCTATATCTGAAAGTCAACCTTTTCTTTTTTTGTTTTTTTTTTCCATATGAAACTATGCAAATTTATTGCACAGATGTTCTTCGCTCTATTCACAATGCCACAAACTGGAAAACTACATATATACACAAGTATATGCATACATAAGCACATATGTATATATATACATGTACACACAATGGAATAATGTTTTTTTTAAATTTATTTCTTATTTATGTTCAGCGTAACAATATTCATTATTTTTGCACCACACCCAGTGCTCCATGTAATCCAGTGCTCTCTAAAACCCACCACCTGGTTCCCCCAACCTCCCACCCTCCCACCCTCTCCGCCCCTTCAAACCCCTCAGATTGTTTTTCAAAGTCTATAGGCTCTCATGGTTCAACTCCCTTCCAATTTCCCCCAACTCCCTTCTCCTCTCTATCTCTCCATGTCCTGCATGCTATTTGTTATGCTCCACAAATAAGTGAAACCATATGATAATTGACTCTCTCTGCTTGCTTATTTCACTCAGCATAATCTCTTCCAGTCCCTTCTATGTTGCTACAAAAGTTGGGTATTCGTCCTTTCTGATGGAGGCATAATACTCCATAGTGCATATGGACCACATCTTCCTTATCCATTCACCCGTTGAAGGGCATCTTGGTTCTTTTCACAGTTTGGTGACCGTGGTCATTGCTGCTATAAACATTGGGGTACAGATGGCCCTTCTTTTCACTCCATCTGTACCTTTAGGGTAAATACCCAGGAGTGCAATGGCCGGGTCATAGGGAAGTTCTATTTTTAATGTCTTGAGGAATCTCCACACTGTTCTCCAAAGAGGCTGCACCAACTTGCATTCCCACCAACAGTGGAAGAGGGTTCCCCTTTCTCCACATCTCCTCCAACACATGTTGTTTCCTGTCTTGCTAATTTTGGCCATTCTAACTGGTGTAAGGTGATATCTCAATGTGGTTTTAATTGGAATCTCCCTGAGGGGAGTGATGATGAACATTTTTTCATGTGTCTGATGGCCATTTATATGTCTTCATTGGACATGTGTCTGCTTTGCACCCAAGAGGAAATACACACAACCAAAACCACACATCAACCACCCGAAAATGCAAAAAAGCCATCCTCAACAAGTTGGAAAGAGGACCTCAAGGATAGCCCTCCACCCTCTCCCACACCTTAAGCAACAAAAGTCCTTCCACCAAAGGTAACCCAGATCTTCAAGTACCTGGTGGAGATGCCTTCCCTCACATCGCAGATGCTGCCTATCAAGGCTTCAGCTCAGCTTCTGAAGGTGCAGATGCTCTAACCCCAAAAGCCTTTCTCTGCAGCAGGTTCCCTGGTCTTTCTGGCCTTCTGAGGAGTGAGGAGTGGGGGAAAGGGGAGGGAAGAGACAGGGATCCCGTTAAAAAGGAGGAGAAACAGCAAAACACAGGCACTGGTGAGCCCTTGCAATTTCCCAGGCATCCAGTCCTTCAAACTTGGTTCAGAGACCGGCCACCCACCCACCCATTCCAGGGACTGAAACAGGGACTGGGAGTGCATGGGGCGCCCCCATGCGCACCTCACAACCTCTGGGCCCAGACCATGCTGCCTCCCACAGGCAGCGGAGATGGCAGCGGCCTGAGAGAGGCCAAGGCAGGCATAGGGAGCAGGGGACTTGTGGACTGCAGCTTGGGATTGGGGGGAGGGGGTGCGGGAGGGGAGACACTGGCTGAATCTGGAGGGAGCATGTAGAGGCAGCCAGAGGCCTGTGGCGGGGAATGGGCCAGCTCCTTCCCTCTGCCCTCCCAGGCTGGTTCCCTCCCTTCCTCCCTACCTGGGTAAATCTCCCTTTGCCTGGGAGGAATGGCCAAGGCAGTGGCAGTGGCCCAGGGCCACTGAGGAGGAGCTGCCAGGGCTGCTGCACTCAGAGCCGCCAGCCTCCAGCGGAAGCGATGGCGCCAACTGCTGCCGCAACCTCCCCCAGCCCCAGGATCTCCATTTTAGCAGCGCGGGCCTCCCTCCGCCCTGGATAGCCACGGAAACTTGTCTTCGCCAGGTCCCTCTAGCCCCCAGCCCTCCCTCGCCTTCCACCCTCTCAGCTCAGAGCAGGTACCTGGTCGGGCTCTCCTTATCACGCAAGGACGAGGGTGGGCTCTACCCCCGCACGCCCCCCTCCCAAAGCCCAAAGTGGCGCCACTGGAAGGAAAATGCCTTCCACGAAGTCCTCCCAAACCCGGCCCCCCGCCCTTCTCGGCGCCAGTCCTCAGCCCTACCGCTGCCCTTCCTCAGTTGCTGGCCCTCGAGCTCCCGCTGCGGCCGCTTGCACAGCCCCCGCCGCCGCTCCGCCGCTTCCATCTGCGTTGCTGCCATCTGCGCCGCAGCTGCCGCTAGAGTCGCCAACACCGCTTGTGCAGCCGATGCAGTCTGCGCCATCGCCGCTATGTGCTCCACCGCAGCTACCGCCGCCGCCGCTTGAGCCTTGGACGTCCAATCGGTCGCCGCTGGTGCAGCCCAGCTGTCTGCGCCAGTGCTGCTTGCACCGCTAACACCGTCGTCTATGTCGCCGCCCCTTCCGCCGCCAACACTGCTGGCGCCGCCGCCCATGCCGCTTGTTCCGTCGAAGCCACCACTGTCTGCACCGCCGCTTGCGCGGCCGAAGCCGCAGTCTGCACCGTCGCTGCTACCGCCGCCGCTGAAGCCGCTGCCGTCTGCACCGTCGCCATTGTGCGCCGAGGCCGCTTGCACCGTTGACGCCGTCGTCGGAGCCATTGCTGGTTCCGCCGCTGAAATCGTCTGCGCCGCCACCGACGCCGCTTGTGCCGCTGCTGAAGCCGCTGCCACTGCTATCCCCGCCGACGCCAACGCTTATGCCGCTGCCGCCACCGCTTGAGCCCTGGAGGCCTTCGGAGCCGAAGCTGCTTGTGCAGCTACGCCCCTTGGTGACCTCGAAGCCACTGTCTGCGGCGTCACTGCTTCCGCCGCCGAGGCAGCCTGCGCCTCAGACGCTGCCGTTTCCGCCGCCGCCGCTTCCGCCGCCGCCACCATCTGCGCCGCCAGCGGCGTCAGCCCCCAAAGCAGCGAAGGCTCAGCCGGGGCATCGGCGGCCTAAGCGGCGTCTGAGGCGGTGCAGAGGGCGTTGGCCGGAGAAGAGGCGGCAGCGTCGCCAAACAGGCGGGGACGGCGTTGGCGTCGGCGGCGCAAGCGGCCTGGGCTGTACAAGCGGCGTCGGGATTCAAGTGGCGGCGTCGGTGCAGACGGCGGCGGCGAAGCGTCGGTGGTGGCGGCGCAGACGGTAGCGGCGGCGGCGGCAGAGTCGGCGGCAGAGTCGGAAAGAGCGGCGGTGAAGACAGCGGCGTTGGCGGCGGTGCCAACGGCGGTGGTTTGGTCGCGGCGCCATTGGCGGCGGCGGCGGCGGAAGCCGCCGCGGCGCAGACGACTGCGTCGGCGGTTCAGGCGGCCTCGGGGCAGACAGCGGCGTTGGTGCACAAGGCGGCTTCGGGGGCGGCGGCAGAGTCGGTGGCGGCGGCGGTAGCAGCGGCGGTGCAGACAGCGGGGTCGACGACGGTGCAAGCGGGGCGGTGCAGAGGGCGGTGGCTCCGGCGGCACAGGCCGCATCGGCGGCGGCGCAGGCGGTGTCGGCGGCGGAAGCGGCGGAGGTGCAAGCGGCGTGGGCGCAGACAGCGTCCGCTACACAAGTGGCAACGGCTGAGGCGTCGAGGGCTCAAGAGAGGACGGCGGCGGCAGCATAAGCGGTGTTGGCGGCGTTAGCCTTGGTGGTGCGGACAGCGGGGTTGGCAGCGCATGCGGCGGCCCTGCAGATGGAGGTGGCTTCCGCGGCGGCGGCACAAATGGCGGTGGCGGTGGCGCAGGCGGTGTTGGCGGCGGCACAGAGGACGGTGTGGGCGGTGCAAGCGGCATTGGCGCAGACAGCTAGGTTGCACAAGCCACAACCGCTTGGGCGTTTTCAGCTCCAGCAGCGGCAGCGGCGGCGGCGGCGTCGGCGGCGGTAGCAGTGGTGGAGCAGACAGCGGCCTCGGTGCAGACTGCATCGGCTGCACAAGCGGTGTTGGCGACTCAAGCGGCGGGTGCGGCGCAGCTGGCAGCAACGGAGATGGCGGCGGCGGCGAAGCGGCGGCGGGGGCCACGCAAGCGGCGGCAGCGGCAGCTTGAGCGAGGGCCAGCAACTGAGGAAGGGCATAGGTAGGGTTGAGGACTGGCGCCGAGAAGGGAGGGACAGGTTTGGGAGCAATTCCTGGATGGCATTTCTCCTTCCAGTGGCGCCACTTTGCCCTTTGGTACGGGGGAGCGGGCGGGGGTAGAGCCCACCCTTGTCCTTGCGCTATAAGGAGAGCCCGACCAGGTACCTGCTCTGAGCTGAGAGGGTGGAAGGGGAGGGAGGGCTGGGGGCAAGAGGGGGCTGGCAACGACCAGTCTCCGTGGCTACTCAGGGTCCAGGGAGGCACGCGCTGCTAAAATGGAGATCCTCGGCACTGGGGGAGGCTGTGGGGTCAGCGGGCGCGGTCGCTCCCGCGAGGGGCTGGCGGCTCTGGTCAGCAGCCCTGGCGCCGGCTCCTCAGCGGCCCTCAGCCGCCACCACCGCCATGGCCATTCCTCCCAGGCAAAGGGAGATTTACCCAGGTGAGGAGGGAGGGAGGGCGCCAGCCTGTGAGGGGAGAGTGAAGCAGCTGGCCCACTCCCCACCACTGGCCTCTTGCTGCCTCTGCGTGCCCTGTCCAGATCCAGCCAGAGTCTCCTCTGCTGCCCCCGCCCCAGCCCCACGCTGCGGTCCACAAGTCAGCCTGCTCCCCGCGCCCACCAAGGCCTCTCTTGGGCCGCTGCCATCTCTGAAGCCTGTTCGAGGTAGCATGGTCTGGGCCCTGAGGTTGCGGGGTGCCCTTGGGGACGCCCGGTGCACTCCCTTGTCCCTGCTTTGGTCCCTGAAAAGGGTGGGTGGGTGGTCTCTGAGCCAAGTTTGCAGCACTGGATGCCTGCGAAATTGTGAGGGCTCACCAGTGCCTGTGTTTTGGTGTTTCTCCTATTTAACTGGATCCCTGTCTCTTCCCTCCCCTTTCCCCCACTCCTCACTCCTCAGAAGGCCAGAAAGTCCAGGGAACCTGCTGCAGAGAAAGGCTTTTGGGCTTAGAGCACCTGCACCCTCAGAAGCTGTGCTGAAGCCTTGATAGGCAGCCTCTGCCATGTGAGGGAAGGCACCTCCACCAGGTACTTGAAGATTTGGGTTACCTTTGGTGGAAGGACTTTTGTTGCTTAAGGTGTGGGAGAGGGTGGAGGGCTATCCTTGAGGTCCTCTTTCCAACTTGTTGAGGATGGCTTTATTGTATTTGCAGGTGGTTGATGTGTGGTTTTGGTTGTGTGTATTTCTTGTTCAGTGCAAAGGGGTCCTATTCACAGCATGACTTGAGGGAGGACATTTGTCCAAGTTTTTGTCTCATTTCTAACGGGCTGGATTGGTTTGACACTTGTGTCCATTGGGTTATTGGTATGGATGGGCTCAAAAAGAGAGGAAGCAGGGATTTTTCTGTGGATTGGAGGAGTTTAGCCGTTTTCTTAAGACCATGTGTAGAGTGGTTTTAATTTGCCTGTCCTAAATTACGTTTTCTTCTCCTGAGCGATTTGGTGGTGGATGTACAGTTATGCTGGTTGTTGTGCTTTTCCTGTTTTGAGCGGCAAATGTGTGTTCCTTTCTTGTGTTTGAAGAAAAACGTTGGGGTTGGATAAAGAAAGTGTAATTTTTTGGAAAGCTGAACTGTCAGTTTGTGTTTGTTTTCTGATGATCTCTGCAGTGGGGTGATGGGTGTCTTTCTAGACAGCGTTAAGGTACACATTTGTCTTTTTGGGCAGCACACAATCTCCTCTCTCTTGGGGCAAGGGATAGTTAATTCTGTAGGTTATTACTGTAGGCTTTGCCGTTTAGCTCATTGGGTTGAGGATATTGTAAAGTTGAGACCTTTGTGTAGAGGCTAGTCTGCTTTTCCTTAGTTGCCTGCCATTTTCTGAGGCCAGGCCAGCTAACTTGTCAGTGTATGCTGTTAGTTGCTGGGATGGGAGGTTTCAGTGACGTAGGTTCATCCTGTGCTTCAGTCAATGCTGAAGAAATTCCAAGATGAATAAAAACAATTTTGGTAGGGACGCCTGGGTGGCACAGTGGGTTAAGCCACTGCTTTCGGCTCAGGTCATGATCCTGGGGTCCTGGGATGGAGTCCCGCATCGGGCTCCTGGCTAGGCGGGGAGCCTGCCTCTCTCTCCACCTCTGCCTGCCTCTCTGCCTGCTTGTGTGCTTTTTCTCTCTCTTTATGACCAAAAAAACCAAAACCAAAAACAAAACTCTTTTGGTAAATGGCAGCTGGGTGAGGAAGTTGTCAACACTAACTCAGTTCGTTAGAACTTCAGGTAATAGTGGATCCCTGGATGTCTCCTCTGCAGTCTGAACTGAAACATGCTGTATTCTTTGGCTCTCAGTTTCTCTATGGCTCTGTCACCTGGGCCCCTTTGGTTGTGTTGTCTTCCTCCCCATGGGGAAGTTCTCTTCTTCTTTTTGAGGGAAGGGGTTTTTTGTTTGTTTGTTTTTAAGGCCTATTTATTATCTTAAATATGCTTGTTTCCTTGTGAGAGTCTCTTTGGGGGCAGGGGAGGGCAGAGGGACAGAGAGAGAATGTCAAGTACACTCTGCACTGAGCCAGGAGCCAGACTGAGGGCTCCATCCCAGGACCCTGAGGTCATGACCTGAGCCAGAGTCAGGAGTTGGATGCTTAGCCCATGGAGCCACCCAGGCACCCCTTTAAGTAAACTTTTTGAACCTCAGCATATATACAGAGAAGTGCACAGATCATAAGCCAAAAGCTTGAGGAACCTCCACAAGGGGAACACACCATGCGACTTTACACCCAGGATCCCAGTGTCTGTGATAACCCACTTGAGGGTCACTTCTGCCACGGTTCTTGACTGCCGTTGCTGGGGAGCTGTTGTGCATGTTCCTGAATTTGGTGTACGTGTAGTCATCCAGTTGGATGCACTCCTGGGCCGGACTTACGGAGAGTCATCCGTGTTTGAGTGTGTGGTTGTGAGTTGACCAGTGCTGCTGTTTCATCCTCAGACTATTTTAGAGCTCCACTCTGCTTGTAGACCCTTAGACATTCTAGAAATAGGATAGCTCCTTGGTGCCTTTTAATTATGTGCATTAAAACAGGTAGTTTTTTAATGAACAAAAGGTGTTCATTTGAACACAGGTGTCTTCTTTCAGCTGTAGTGTAAGGATCAAGCCTGGTGTGTGGAACTTTTCTACAGTCCATAAACAGAGAAAGCTTTTGCCTCCTCAGTTGTAGAGTTCTATCAGTCACTGCTCTTTCAAGTCATTGGTGAAGTGGAGAGAAAATGCCTGCTTTCAGGGAACCGAACAGATGTTGAAAAGGTGAGACAAAAAAGGTCTTCAGTGGTGGGAGGCGCACCCTTGGAATAAGTGAGTCCATGGGAGACATAGTTGGTCTGTGTGGGTATATGGGGAAAGGCCTTACTGAATCTGGGATTTATGATTCTTGGAGGTCATTTGTTGGGCAGGCCAATACACGTTAGTTTTTTGTTCCCTCCTCCATCCTTTTTCAGCTCTTCCTTCACTTCAGAGGTCACCCACACTTTTCCACTTCTTCCCACAGGCTGGTAACTGCCATTTACTGTATAATAACCATCACCAGCTTTATGCGTCCAGGCCCGAGGCAGGCAAATCCAACTCTCTCTGCTTGGTCCACTGGCAGTTTTCATGCCTTTTCTTTCTTTCTTTCTTTCCTTTTTTTTTTTTTTTTTTTAAGATTTTGTTCATTTATTTGACAGAGATCACATGTAGACAGAGAGGCAGGCAGAGAGAGATAGAGGAGGAAGCAGGCTCCCCACTGAGCAGAGAGCCGGATGTGGGGCTAGATTCCAGGACCCTGGGATCAGGCCCTGCACCAAAGGCAGAGGCTTTAACCCACTGAGCCACCCAGGTGCCCCTCTCGTTGGCTTTGAAATAAAGTCCAAATGCCAAGCATCACGAGGGTCTCCTGATTCAGTTCTTTTGTGTTCCTTTAGGATTTCTGCAAGCAGACTGCCACCAATCCCCATCTGCCCTCCACATATAGGGGTCTGTGTTTCCTGCCAACTGCTTTTGTCTTGGGCTTGGACCATGGGACCTTATTTCCATACCTTCACACCTTCTCTTCCTCTGGATTTTCTCTGAAATGCTTTACTTTGCTTCTGTGTCCTGCCTCACTACCATTTGGACTCCTAGATGTCTCGGGAAGCCTTTTCATCAATCCAGTCAGGTGTAGCTCATCTTTGTAACACTCGAGTTGTATTTTTATTGCCTTACCTCACCCTCCATATCATGTACAATTCGTTTAACACTTGAACAGAAGTTTTATTGGATCACCTATTACATTTTACCATTTTTGAGGGTAGGACCTTTTGAAAACAAAACAAAACAGAACAAAGAAGCCTAATGATTTTGAGGGGGGTGGGGACAGAGGGAGAGAGAAAGTTTTAAGCAGTCTTCATGCAGACTCTGAGCCCCACATGGGGCTCCGTCTGATGACCCTGAGATCCTGAGCGTCTGACCCTTAACTGATTTGAGTCCTGTCAAAGAAGAATTGTCAGTAAAGACACTGCAAGAAACCTGCAGTGTTAGTCAGAAATCAGGAATAATGGAAATCATAAGGTAAACAAAGGAAATTTTAATTTTTCAACAGGATTAGATAATGCTCTCTTTTCCCTCCCTTTCTCAGTTTAGAAAAACTATTTAAGTGATCCTTTGTTTGAGAAAAGAAACTGGTAGAAGGGATACGTTAAAAATAATCTTACTTAAAACTTCATATTAAGAGCATTTGCAATACATTTTTAGTTGAAGTTACTTTTGCGGGGGACAGGAAATTAAAGGGGGTGTAGGCTGCCAGTATTATCAGCCTGTATTGGATCTTCAAATCTGTCGAGTACTTGGTAGTTAGTCAGGGAGAAAACAAAAGAAAACCAAACATAAACCTGATGACTGCTTTCTGAGAAGAGATGAGATTTCCTATGTACGGTAGAAGGTTTATACACTGTTCATTCTTTTCTAGAAGTAAAAGTTGTCGAAAATCATAAGTCTGCCAGAATATTCGAGGTTTCAAGAAATAAAAATTCAGCTTAAAACGACCTTCAGTTAAAACCAAACCGTTCTGTGGTCTTGGGGTGCCTGGGTGGCTCAGTTGGTTAAGCATCTGCCTTTGGCTCATGACAGGATCCTGAGGTCCTGGGATTGAGCCCCACATTGGGCTTCCTGCTTAGAAGGTCTTACTTGGAAGGAAATGGGGCACTTACCCAGGTGGATAGGAGGTAGCTACCGTAGTAACACCTGCTTGTAACCAGGTTAATACCCATGTGTTCACTTCGAGTTTCAAACTTTAATAAGCATGAAGGTTGGAACTCGGTTTATCTGGTACTACCAAAGCCTCTTTTGAATTTTTATCCTGCGAAGGAGAGAGATTATCAGCACATTGGTCAAATTTAAAAAATAAGTGATGTATTTGTAGGGTATGTTCCTGTGTCATTCCATATATTCCTGATTCTCCTTTCTTTTGGTTGTGAAGGTGGTAATACATGCTTGGATGGAATTAGGGGACAAAACAACATAAAGGTCACTTTTATTCTGCCCATGCAGAATTACTTTTATTTGACCAATTTATTTGTTTATTCCCTGGACCACAAATATTTGCATAATTATAGTTTTCCTGGTGCTGTTTAATATGCTAGTTCATTGAATTTTGAACGTGCTATAGGTTGTAGTTCCATGTAGAAATGGGGATATCAGGCAGTGTATGATACAAAACTAATTGAGTCTCTGGTTTGAAAGACATCAGTTCTGACCTGTTGGTTCTCTGTGGTTCATTTTGTGTTTTTCTTCTCTAAGGAAATTTTTTTTGTGATCACTTCATAGTTTTAGGGATTCCTTTTTGTAGGAAATAAAGCTAACATCCAGTTTCCAATTTTCTTTTTGTTTTGTTTTGCTTTGGGGGAGAATGAAAATATGTCTCTGGATTCTTAGGATCTGTGGCATGATTAACTTTTCTGAAGTCTTTCATGAAAATAAAAAGTATGGAAGACAATCCAGATTTAATGTTTTTCTACTAAATTTGTTTAACATTGTGGAGCTCCAACGTTCCTATGTATCGGAATCCCCTGGAATGCTTGTTGAAACACATTGCTTGATTTCCGGCTCTTCGCACCACCTTCTGGGTTTTTTTTATGAAGTAGGTCTGGGGTAGGGCCTGTGAATTTGCATTTATTTCTTAGAAGTTACCAGGTGATGTTAGTGCTGCTAGTGCTGGTCTAGAGAGCGCTATTGGGAACTATTGGTTAGATGACCTTAAATGCGAAAGAGAGGCCAGCCATGTTTCTTAATGAAACTGGAGATAGTTTTATTGTTACAGAAAATTGACGTCTTGGTATTTCACAGGGAATTTAAGAGAAGTGATATGCATTCACGTTTTAGTTAATTAATTAATTAATTAATTAAAATGATTTTATTTGTCGGGGGAGGTGGGGAAGAATGAGGAAGCACAAGCAAGGAGAGAGGCAGGCAGAGGCAGAATCAGGCTCCCTGCTAAGTGCGAAGCCCCAATCGGGACTCGATCCCAGGACCCTGGGATCATGACGGGAGCTGAAGTCAGTTGCTTAAGTGCCTGAACCACCAAGGCTTCGCTGCATTCATTTTTTTTCCCTTAGAGCTGGAATTAGATGCGGTTTCTTAATAAAGACATTGTGTGTAGTAGAAGAGCACTTATCAATTGGGGAACCATATCCACTAAATTTTTATCGTCCACATTGAAAAGTCAGATATTGTCTTGGGCCATTAATATGTGTTTGATTTCAGATACATGTGGTTTTAAAGGATGTTTCTTTTTAACATATGTTTGAGCCAAGTTTGATAGTCAGTAAACTAACCTTTCAATAGAATATTGGCCAAAGAATATGAATAGGTAGTTAAAGAATGACAAATTAAGTCCAGAAACATGAGAAATATATAACTTCTATTACTTCAATACAAAACAATCTTTTTGTGAAATCAAATTTTAAAGACTACAAAATTGTTAGTGCATCTAGTAAGAAGTGGACATTGTAACAGCCTTGG
This sequence comes from Mustela nivalis, assembly GCF_964662115.1. Taxonomy (NCBI): domain Eukaryota; kingdom Metazoa; phylum Chordata; class Mammalia; order Carnivora; family Mustelidae; genus Mustela; species Mustela nivalis. The sequence continues at coordinate 14,302 of NW_028135782.1, forward strand.
TGGCTAAGATAAGCTGCTTTACATTTTCTGAAGGCCAGTTGGTAGCAATTCCTTTAAAAATATTTGTAGCTTGTGACCCAGCATTTTCACTAGGAATTAGTGTTCTCTGCATATACATTTTCTGTGTAAATTTATTTGTTACATCGTCGTTACAACAAAAAATAGCTTCCTGGCCCATATAATCATTAAATTTTGGTAGTATGCTTCATGAGGGGCAGGTCTTTTGCTAAGACCACAAGGGTCTGTGGCCCAAAAAGTAGAGTTTGATAGTAATTCTTGCTGCAAATTAAAAACAAACAAACAAAACAGTCTACATAGAGGTCAGGGAATTGATACAAAACTGTGTAATAGTTACAAATATTTTGCAGGTCTTAAAAATGTCAGCTTTACTTTTTGTATGGTAAAACTGGAAATAACCCAAATGTCCTTCTGTAGAGGAGTGGCACATCCATACCAGATGGAATACTTCTCAGCAATTAAGAAGGAACAAACTCTGGATGCATGCAACAACTAGTGTGGATTTCAAGGGCATGATGCTGAGTGAAAAAAAGCCAGTCTGTACAGGTCACACACTGTAGGCAGCCATTCACGTTTTTGTTATCACAAAGTTAGATTGGCAGTCATCAAAGGGTTAGGGCTGGTGAGGTTGGGGGTGGGGTGGGTGGTTGTTACTGGAAAGGGTTACCAAGAGGGAACGTTTTTGTGTTGATGAAATCTGATCTTGATTGTGGTGGTTGTTACCTGAATCTACACTTGTGATAAGGTGACCTAAAATGGTACAAATGTGTTCCAATGTCAGTTTCCCGGTTTTCATGTATTGTAATCCAGAGGATGCAACCCTATCTGGGAAATGGGGTGCAAATTATATGGGACTTCATACTGTTTTTGCAACACCCTGTGGTTCTGTAGTTATTTCAAATTAAAATGTGAAGTTTTAGAAAGAATATATAATAAAAGGAAGTGTTCACAGTATTAGAATAAAACAAGTTTCAAAGTGAGAAAACATATGACCCCACTTTAATATTTCATATCACTTAATACATTTACCTGGAAGTAATGAGTGATCAAAATATTCTGAGCAGTAGCATGGTGGATTCTTTTGGATTCTTTTGTGAGTGTGTGTATGCTTCTCTATAATGTCGATAGTTTAGATGAGCTGGTATCACTTTAGTCGTTTGAAAAGCAGTATTCATAATAAGTTCCAAAAATCTAATTCTGGAATGTTGAAATTTAAATAACAGTTACATTGAGATTGTAAAGTTTTGTTTATATTGGTTACAACAAGTTAGCATTTAAATAGCTCTTAGCTGAGATTGGAGAGTATATTTATCCTCTAAAATGTGTTGTGTATGTAAATGTAAAGCTCTTTTTTGCTCTTGGTATTACAAATGTCCTGTTTGAAGTTCTGACTCCCCAGTGTTGTCCAATGTAAGTATATACATTGCAGGCCACATGAAATTTCAAGCTTCATTAACCACAGTGAGAAAGTAAAAAGCAGGCAAAATGATTATTTTTAAAGATTCTATTTATTTTTTGTCAGAGAGCAAGAGTGAGAGGAAGAGCTAGAGCAGATGTGCTCTCAAGCCAGAGAGCCCCTGTGGGCACATGCACAATCCAGGGGGAGGGGCAGGCAGCGGGGCAGGCTAGGCAGAAATGAGAATCAGGCTCCCTGGTAAGCAAAGAGCTGGATGTGGAATTTGATCTCAGGACTCTGAGATCAGGACCTGAGCTCAAGCTTAATTACCTGAGCCACCCAGGTGTCCTTTGATGAAATCATTTTTAAGAAATTTAGTTTGTTTAATCAGTTATATCCAGAATATTATCAGTTCAATATGTAATCAGTATAAAATCACAGTGAGACGTTTTACATTGCTTTTATCATACTGTGATAAAAATCACACTGATATGGGAAACAGAGGCAGAAGAAACATTATTAAATTTCCTTACCTCCTGACAAGCCCTTAAAACAGGCAGTGACTCTCCTCTAGGGACTCAACTACCCCCACCTTAAGGGCTTGTAAGGGCAAAGGGCAGTCCTAGCCTGACCGACCCCCTCTCCCTCACCAGGACCCTGTGAGCACTTTAACAATTCCTTTGGAAACTTTATCTCTGAACATGCCAGATAGTCTGATGATCATTCCCAAGCATATGGCCTACTGATAGACATGTAAAGGGTGTCACAAAAAGGTATTACTACTAGTAGTGAATAACCTTTCCCCCCCAAAATATCTGGCCCCTCAAGGTCCTAGAAACCTTGCTTCCAAAATTCCTTAGAGACTGACACCATGCCTAAACCCTTCCCCACCTTACAAATATATAATAGACCACTCCTGAGAACCCCAGGGAAGCATCTCTTCCTGCCCACAGGTCCTGTCCCCATACATTAATAAATCACCATTTTGCACCAGAGTGGCCTCAAGAATCCTTTCTTGGTACTGAGCTCCAGACCACACCCCACCAAACCTCACCTATGTTCTAGAATTTCATCATTTGGCATCCAACTTGGGCTGTGAGTCTTTACATTTGGACTCTGAGCTTTGGTGCAAAGTTGGTGAGTCCGTTCTCGCTTCTTCCTTTACTCTTACTTCAGGGCTTTTCAAGGAGTATGGTCTTATTGGAACACTTGCATGTCAGTTGCTCAGGCTTTAATCCTCTAGCCTGTGGCTACTCCACAGGGAAGAAAACATCAGCTTTTTGGCTGGAAGTTAGTACACTGGCCAGAATGGTAATAAGACCCAGAAACTTGATGTCCTCTCTTTATTCCTGTTCTTACATAAAGTTGTCTTTCTTGGGCACCTCAGTCACCAGGAAGGACAGCTGCCAATCTTAAGACTCCCATGTGAGTTTTCTTTCTGATTGATCTAATGTGATCTCCTCCACATGCCTGGCCTCGCCACTTCCTGCCATTGTACTGCCACTGGGAGAAGGCCAAAAGTAGCCCCTGATTGAATTAAAATGCAACCAGGGTTCGTTTCCTAGGGAAGTGAGCGGTAAGGACCCCATGTGTTGGAATGTCACATAGACCATGATTGGTTTCAGTCTTTACTGTTTCACATCAGTGTCTTCTCCAAATGACATAAAGCTATGAAATTGGGTAATTTCCCCTTGCCAAACATTTCCCATGGGTTAAAAATTGCAGGGCAGCCACACAACTTTTAGAGTATAGGATGGCACAATATCCTAGTCCATTCACCAGGCACCCATCTGTAGCCTAGGATGCAATGGTGAAGAAGAGGGGTGCTGACACCCCTCCAGGGCCTTTTATGGCAGGAATGCCTTCCTGAGAAGGTAGAATGGTGAGCAATAGCGCGGTCTTGAGGGACACCTTCTTGAGGGTGGCTTTTGACATATGGGCAGCTCTGACATATCCTGTGTGGGACGCCACCCAGGCATCAGGGGGGATTTGGTAATGGACCTTCGTTCCTTCTCTGGCGGCATGGCCTTAGTCGGCTTCTTCAGTCCCAAGAACTCTACCATGGGATGCTTTTGAACGCACTGGAAATAATTTGGATTGCAAAACTTAGGAGAGGACTGAGCTCCTGTAACACTGCATGGCCTCAGTGGGATCTATCAGTTAGATCTCCTGTGCAGGAAAAGGGGTGAATGAACCTAGGGTGCCTTCATTGTTCATGCCTAGGCCATCATTGCTCTACACCAGGACCCCGACCTAAGGGCATTTTGCTGAATGTGTTTGCCTGAACGAGTGAGCTAGTCAATTCCCTCCTGACATATTGGGTGATAATTACGTCAATAAACCTTCTAGTAAACCCAGGTTGCTAGGCCACCCCTAGGAAATGGGACTCTGACTTTCCCTCTCTCTGTTTCTCCTCATAGAAAAGGGGGGGGGTGCTTCTCCTTTACTCATTTCTGTGTTAATGGCTATAACTGGAGGGGACTAGGGTTAGTCTAGCTTGAGATGGAGTCTTTGAGGAATATTCCCAGGCAGCTGCCCAAACTCCCTTTGTTTCAGGGAAATTCCCTTTCTTCTTTGGCCTGACATTGACTGGTTTAACCCCTCCTTCCTGGCGGGAAAACATGGCTTCTGCTCCTCTGTTGGGGCTGTCCTTTTAACCATTGCTGCTTCTCTAAGGTTTGCTCTTCCAGACTAAGGAAACTTTATTCTTAAGAGGTCTGTGACTTAGAGCAATGTAAAAATATTTATTTCGAAATAAAGCCTTCAACTTTTCTCTCTATCTGAACCCTCTAAAACTCAAAAGGTCTCAGTAAGTATTTTCCTCCTTGGCAATCAGTCATTTGAATAAGTTCAATAAGAATCTGTTCTCCTTGTAACAGAACACCATGGGAAACATGGGATATTTTGCCAAGGCTTTGACTGGAATGCCCTATTTGAGAAAGACAAAAAGAACAACTCAGATATGACCAGACAGCTTTAAGGAAGTAAGGTTGCCTTTTTGAAAACTGGAGCCATAAAGCCCCTTGAAACTGTTGGCCCAATACCTGGCTTACAGTGTTCCCAGCAGCCTCACCAGGTGAGTAAAGAATGTCACTTTCTGGCAGGTGCTGGAACCCGGATACCCTGGGGAACCTCAAGAAGAGGAATTCACCCAAATCCACAGGTATTGCAGGCATGTCTGATGGCAAGTACATGGCTTGGCTTCTGGCCTGGAGAGGCTATAAAAAGTTCAACCTAGAAATTCCTTATAAGAAGTTCCAGTAAAGCAGATTCTAAAAGATCTATATGATCGCTCACTGTTCTTGCTGAGCTTATGTAAATAATTATGCCACATTTGTTAAAACTGGACTTGTTTTTCAAATAAACTAGTCCAGATTCGCCTATCTCTGGAAATGAGGGTTATTTTAGAAATTTACGTTTTAATAACACACCTTTATGAAGGTTACATACTAGAATGAATTGTCTTTAAATGTTTGTTAACCTAAGCTAGAGAATTTGAGGTGCACTTCAGAAAAGTTACACATTAGCTCATTCAGAGGCAGGCAGAGAGAGAGGGGTAGGCAGGCTCCCTGCTGAGCAGAGAGCCTGATGCAGGACTCAATCCCAGGACCCTGAGATCATGCCCTGAGCTGAAGCCAGGGGTTAACCCTCTGAGCCACCCAGGGGCCCCTTCCTGTAACATTCTTATAGTTTGCATCTGCCGGTGATTGATTCTTCTGTTTATTTCTCAGTTTTTATTTTGATTTTCTTCTGCTAGCAGCTTTTTGAGCTATAATGCATATATAGTATGGTTCATATAGTTAAAGTGTGCAGTTCATTGGTCTTGAGTGTATTGGCAGAATTATGAACTGTGGCCTCATTTCATCACCCCCAAAAGGAATCCCCTTGGTTTTTCCTTTCCTCAGAGTGCCCCCAGTCCCAGTGCACACATCTATCCGCAGTGCTAGGGAACCCCTGATAAACCCTCTCTCTAAAGATTCAGGGTTCTGGGTATTCTGTATAAATGGAATCAGATGACATGTGGTCTCTTGTGACTGGGTCCTTTCACTATCATCATGTTTCTAAGGCTCACCTTGGAAACATGCATGTTGTAGCATGTATCAGTACCTACACCTGTTAATAGCCAGATGATATTCTGTTGTATAGGTAAACCACCTTTTGGCTATGAATGAATAATGCTGCCATGAACGTGAGTGTACACGTTTTTGTATGGATCCATGTTTTAATTTCTCTGGGATTTAGGCTTAGACTCGGAATCACTGGTACAAATGGTAACTCGTTAACCTTTTGAAGTATAGGCTGTTTTCCAATGTGGCTGCACCATTTCATATTGCCAACGGTGTATGAGGCTTCCAGTTTCTGTCCTTGTTTTGAAAGACGTTTTCAGTGGGTATAGAATTCTGGGTTCAGTTTGTTCCTTTCAGTAGCTTAAAGGTGGTGTTCCATTCTGGGTTTCATTATTTCAGATGAGTAATCTGCTGCGATCTCCCACCCCCCTTTTTCCTTGTCTACAAGGTGTGTCTTAGTTGCTTCTAAGATTTCTCTTTATCCCTGGCTTTTAGCAGTTTATGATGGTCCTTGGTGTTGTTTTCTACATGTTTCTTTTGCTTAGGGTTTGTTGAGCAGCACTGTGCTTTCTACTTAAAGCCTGTAGTCTGTTGGGAAATAAATAAGGAACATTTTTATAAAATGAACTAATGTTCAATCTACATTCCTAATGACTATAGTTGCAGCTGGCCCAGAAGAGCTAGAATTCTTTGAATTGCCCCGGGTACTGTTTTTCCTCCATGGAAAAATTGCTTTAGAATGGACCTTAGAGATCATTTTATCCAGTCATTACATCCAGGAATCCAGTGAGCTTAAGTGACTGGCCCCAAGTCATGAAACAGGTTAGTAGTAATAGAACCTGGACTAGACTTCTCGACTAGTTTTGTCCTCTTCTGCGAAGTCGTATCACATTTCTGACAGACCAAGTATTAGGAAGATGATAAGAGGCATTCCTCTGTACTCTGCAGTATGAGTGCTATTATGCCTTAGAGTTTATGGTTTCTTTACATTGAAGATTCAGAACTGTGGTAGACACGTGTGTATTTCATAATGAAATAAGAACTGTTTCTTCTCAATTCCAGCTCTCATTATTCTCTGTAGAAAGCACTTCCGTGAAATACTCCCCGTTACAGTCTGAACTATCTTAGACTTCTAATACTTGGGTGTTGTCATAGGAAGCCCTGTGATTTGGTTTGCACAACAGGGAAATTTGATACAAAGGGATTCAGGGTGTGAATTAGCTTTCTCTTGATTTGTCTGTGGACCTAATGTCTCCCAGTGGGAGAGATGTATGAATGTGGATGGTGATTTGTAGTTGTTGCCATCACATGCATAAAACTCCCTAAGATTTCCTTTTTTTTTCACTCCTTTCCTCTGATGATTCTTCTCGGATGATTTTCTTCATAGATGATTGTGGAGCTCCTGTAGTACTTTGGCAGAGGCAGAATGCTTTACATGCTTTTATCCTTTTTGAAGTTTATGAGATTAGCTCTACAAAATTTACATTGGAAATAGTGGATTGTCTCGTCATATGAAACATCTGGTTGTCTTGGAGTTGAAGTTTGATCAGTATGGTTATATGAGGCTTTCAGAAGTACATTTAGAAGTACATGATGAGAGTATTTGTTAGAGAAGTTTGAATGGAGTTTCGAAAACTGAAATGTTAAAATACTTTAAAGAAAATACTTAAGAAAAGGATGTTTTTTTAAAGGTTAGATATACAGAATAGTCAGATTAATCCTTCTTGGTGTACAGGTCTGTGAATGTTCATGAACTTATTAACCCTGTAATTACAAGCAGTAATAATATTTGCATCATCCTCAAGAGAACCATTTTGTTTTCCATCATCAACAGTGTAGAATTCCGTTTGTGCATCCTCAGTATTTGACATTGCTGGTCCTTTTGTAATACCAATATAATAGATTTAATGGTCTATCTTTGTAGTCTTAATTTGCATTGCCTTAATGACTAATGATAAGTGTCTTTTAATGCGTGTTTTTTTTTTAAGATTCAATTTATTTTACAGAGATCACAAGTAGCCAGAGAGGCAGGCAGAGGCATAGAGGGGGAATCAATCTCCCCACTGAGTGGAGATCCCTAGGTGGGGCTCAATCCCAGAACCCTAGGATCATGACCCGAGCTGAAGGCAGAGGCTTTAACCCACTGAGCCACCCAGGCACCCCATCCTTTCATGTGTTTTTATGCAAGTCACCCATCTATCTCTGGGGAAATGCCTTCAGATATATTTTTTTGCCCATTGCATTTATTACTCAGCTTTCATACAGGTTTTCATATATTCCAAATAACAGTTTATTAGATACATATTTTGCATATTTTCTCTCCTAGTCATTGGCTTTCCATTTCCTTCGTGGTGTCTTTCAGTGGGAGAGGGAATTTGAGGAAGGTGGTCAAAAGGCACAAATGCAAAGTTAGAAATAAGTACTAAGGATGAAATGTACAGCATCATGACCATGAGTCTGTTGTATTATGTATAGGAAAGTTGTTAAAGGAGTACATTCTGAGAGTTCTTACCCAAGGAGAACTTTTTTCCTTTTTATTGTATTTAGAGAAGATGATGGCTGTTCCAAACTTGTGGTAATCATTTTATGACATATATAAATCAAATCTTCATGCTGTTCACCTTAAACTTTTATAGTGGTATGTGTCAATTATTTCTCAAACCTGGGGAAATGCCCTCTTTCAGAAAATGGAGATTTTTAATTTTTTGAAACTCAATATATGTATTTTTTTCTTTTGCAGGTTATGGTTTTTTTTTTTTTTAAAGATTTTATTTATTTATTTGTCAGAGAGAGAGCGAGCGAGAGCAAGCATAGGCAGACACAGTGGAAGGCAGAGTCAGAGGGAGAAGCAGGCTCCCTGCGGATCAAGGAGCCCGATGTGGGACTCGATCCCAGGACGCTGGGATCATGACCTGAGCCGAAGGCAGCTGCTTAACCAACTGAGCCACCCAGGCGTCCCCAGGTTATGCTTTTTATGTATTGTTTTTTTGAAGATTTTGCTTATTTGACAGGGATCACAAGCAGGCTGGGAGGCAGGCAGAGAGAGGGGGGTGTGGGGAAGCAGGCTCCCTGCTAAGCATAGAGCTCGATGTGGGGCTCCATCCCAGGACCCTGTGATGAGGACCTGAGCGGAGGGCAGAGGCTTTAGCTCACTGAACCACCCAGGGGCCCCTGCTTTTTATGTTTTATCCAAGGAATCTTTGCATAGACATGGTCCTAAAGGTTTTCCTTTATTTTTTCTCAGAAGTTTTATAATAACTTTAGTTTTACAATTAGGTATTTAATCCATTCTTATATATGGATAAGAATATGGATTGAGGTTCTTAATTTTTATTTGTGGACATCCCTCCTTTATCTGTACCAGTTATTGAAGACTCTCTTTTCTCTAATGAGTTAAATTGGTATCTTTGTTCAAAATCAAATGATTTTATGTATGCGTGTATATGTATCTGAACTTTGTGTTTTTGCCAATACCACACCATCTTTAATTACTATTAGCAGTCATCATAAATCATGAAATCCAGTAACATCAGTCCCTCAGCTGGGTACTACTTTTTCAGAATTTAAAAAAAATTACTTTCTTACTCATTTAGAGTCTATGAGGTCCTCTTTTCTCATCCTCATTTCTGTGAAATTTGGTGAGATTGTGACTGGATTGCATTGACTCTGTAGCTAGCAATGTCCAGTAGCAATAAGAATTCTTGTAATGAGGGGGATGTTTCCCATCTACACTGTCCAGTATGGCAGTGATGGACAACATGTGACTTGAGCACTTGAAAAGTGATTAGTGAAATTGAGGAAACGAATTCTAAATTTTATGTGATTTTAATTAAGTGCAAATGTAAATAGCCATGTAACTAGCGACTGCTGTGTTGTGTATCATAATTACAGGTCATTTTGAGGAAAATTGATTTTAACATTAATAAGTTTTCTCACCTACAAGCATGGTATAGCTCTTACTCAGTTAAGTCTCTGATTCTCTCATCAGTGTTTCGTATATTGTAGCGTACAGATCTCTTACATATCTTTTTACATTTATCCCTGAATAGTTAATGTGTTTTTTATGCTATTAAGTTGTACTTTATGTTTTATTTCCAGTTGTTGGTAATATGTCAATAATATTGTATTTATTTTAGCATTTTCATGTTTCAGGTATGAAAGAACTTTGCACTCCTTGTATAAACTCAATTCTTTATTACGTTTTACCCTTTTTATGTATTGCTGGATTCAATTTTCTAATTTCTTAAGGAGTTTTGGTTCTATATTCTTGAGAGAGCTGGATAGTTCTCTTGTGTTGTCTTTCTTTTTGGTGTTCTGATAATGCTGACTTCATAACACTGAGTTGAAAAGGGTGTTCTTTTGGGAAGGAAGAATTGGTGAAGAATTCTTTCTTAATTTTTTGGTAGAAATTCACCAATGAAGTTGTCTTGGTGGGGGTATTCTTTTGGTTTTGTTGTTTTAATTGTTGAAGTCTTTAAGTACAGATCAGTTATTTTAAATATATATAGGTCTTGTACTTCACCTATTCTTATGTAACCTTTGATAATTGGAGAAATTCTTTGAGACATCTCATCTAAGCTGACACATACACAAATTGTAAGTTTCCCTTATCCTTTTAATATCTATAAGACTTGTAATGATATCTTTTTCTTGATTCTTGGTAGAATTTGCCTCTTCTTTTTTCCTTTGACTTAATGTAGTTTTCCGTTTTTGAAACCTTTGGAAAGACAATCTTTTAAACTAATAGAAAAAGACAAGTAATACTCATTCCCTAAATTTAAGAAATGTTAATAACTCTTTTTGTGCATTTGATTTGGATAGTTTTTTTAAATTAATATTTTATTTATTTATTTGCCAGAGTGAGAGAGAGAGCGAGCACAAGCAGGCAGAGTGGCAGCAGAGGCAGAGGGAGAAGCAGGCTCCCCACCGAGCAAGGAACCTGAAGTGGGACTCGATCCCAGGACACTGGGATCATGACCTGAGCCAAAGGCAGCCGCTTAACCAACTGAGCCACCCAGGCATCCCTGGTTTGTATCGTTTTGATTAAAATATTCAAACACTGGGACACCTGGGTGGCTCAGTGGGTTCGGCAGCTGCCTTTGGCTCAGGTCATGATCCCAGTGTCCTGGGATCGAGTCCCACATGAGGCTCCTTGCTCAGCAGGGAGCCTGCTTCTCCGTCTGCCTCTGCCTGCCATTCTGTCTGCCTGTGCTTGCTCTCTCTCTCTCTCTCCCTCTGATAAATAAATAAAATCTTTAAAAAAATAAAAATAAAATATTCAAACACTGAACAATTTGCAGGAATTGAAACAGTGAGCATGTCTTCTTTTTCTCCCTCAGTGCCTTTCCGAACCACCGTTATTGAAGGAGATCTATATCATTCCTTTGCATATTTCTGTATTTTTTGGTACATATTTGTATGAATTCATCATCTGCATAAACCTTTTTTCTAGTTGGAAAATCTGTTTAAATGGAGTACTTTACGTATCTTTTTGCATCTTGCGTTTTTTGTTTTTGTTGTCATTGTTTGACTTAGCTTTGTGTGACATACAACCATGTTGATACTGGATCTAGCATGCATAAACAGAATTCCAATTTTCTTGTAGAATACCAACAGTTTGGGGTTATCAGGTTTCAGGTCTAGAAAAGAGAGTGGAAAATGGGAGGGTGGTAAATGGTATTCGAATCTTTTACTGTACATTTTCCTTATCCAGAAGTATAAACTTCTTTTTGTATGTTTGTTAGCTGTTTGAAATTCTTCTGTTTGTTAACTGTGTTGGAATGTTAAGAAAGTATAATCTTCTGGACATTGTTCCCAGAGTTATAATTTGAACTTTGGTGTCCCTTTCATTTAGTGCCTTTATACACTTTTCTTATGTTTTCTGTCCTTTGTCTTGTTACCTGTAATTTCATGGTGCAAAAGGACCAGAGTATGTGCCCGTCTTGATTTTCTTTCTTTTATAAGTTTCAGGTAATGTAAGGATGTTACAAGTATTCAGATGGCTCCTTTACTGTTGCTTGTTACTTTGAAATGGGAAGGAATGCTTCTCCACCTTTACTCTCTGCCTTTCTTTTTCTGGCAGCATCCATTGCATGTGAAGACTTGCTGGGTGCCATCAGTAGGTCACCAGGTGGAAAGGGGATAGCTTTGCATGCTTTATGTGGCGTTAGGAGACAAATCGGGCTCCCAAAAGATTTCCACTAACCAGATATCCTATCAGATGGGAGTTGAAGGTGTCAAGGTGCTAAGAACCTAGGTTGGTGATTTGAAATGACTTGGTAAACTTGGAATTAATAATAAAGTGTATTCCTTTGTGTGTGTCCTACAATCTCGAAGGCATGGCTGCATCTGTACCATACCTTTCTGATTGAAGAGATTGTTCCAGGGTTTTTGGTTAAAAATTTAAATCCACCTCTAGAGATTGTTTTTTGCAGCTCAATGTAGAAGATTTCAGTGCTGAATTTCTTTCTTATGTTTGTTCTCTGGTGTTTAAGAATCAGTAGCTAATGGTTGTTTGAAATCACTTTTCTTTGGTCTGCTGTGTGTAGGGTTTATACCCCATAAAGAAGATTCATATATTGAAAGACTTCAAAAGTGATGCAGCCTCAGAATATGTGAGCTACCAGTATTCTGTAGAGGTAGCAGTGCAAATATGCTATGTGGAAATTTTTTTAACTTTAAAAAAATTTTATCTTGAAATACTTGTAGATTTATATGCAGTTATAAGAAATACTAGAGACATCTCACATCTCCTATAACCTTTATCCTGTTTTTCCCGGTGATAATGTCTTGAATGACTGTAGGAAACAGTAACACATCCAGAAACTTGACACCTGCACAATCCAGACTTTATTTAAATTCCCAAGTTTTATTAGACCTATCTGTGACATTGTCGGGTAGAGAAAATGAGAAAGAAAGAGAGTGTATGCGTAATTACTTGTAGGTAATGTTACCATACATGTAGTTTGGAATGCCACCATCACAGTGAAGATACAGAGGAAGTCCGTCACAAGAATCCCTACAGTCCCGTCCTCTGCTCCCAGCCTCTTCGGCAACCACTCATCTGGACTCTCTCCACTGATGTTGTCATTTCAAGAAAGTTTTGTAGATGGAATCCTATATATGTTACCCATTAAGTGTGGACTTTTTTTCACTTAATCATAATTTATTTAAGGTGAATTCAAATTGTGTGTTGTACTAGTTATCCCTTTTTACTCTTCAGTTGGTATTCCATACTGTGGACATACTGAGGCTATAATATTCACCCATTGCAGGGTATTTGAGTTGTTTACAGTTTTGGGCTATGATCAGATAAAGCTGCTAGAAACACTTACGTAAAGGTTTTGGTGTGAAAATAGGGTTTTCTTTCTTTAGAATACATGCCCAAGAGTATACTTACTGAGCAATGTATTGACTGTGTTTTGGCCTTTTTTTTTTTTTTTTTGACCATGTAGATGAGAATGAAATACCTGCTCTTAGACATTGCTAAAACAATACACCTTAAATGAAAAACTGTCATCTTTGTCATCTTAAGTTCCTTTTAATTCTATTACAGTTTGTGTTTGAAAATACAATCTTTTGCCTTTGGTAACTGTGAGAATTTGTTGAAAACTAAATTAGCTTCTACTAAAAATTTTGGCGGGTTGGGTTTTCACTTATAACAGCATTTTTTAATATTATTATACACAATTCACCTGTCAAACAATTTAGCGAGTTTATACATGTGTCCATTAAACAGATATTTGTGGAGAGAGGGAGAGAGAATCCTGAAGCAGACTTCCGACTCACGATGAAGTCCAACGCCGGGCTGGATGCCAGGACCCAGAGATCGGGACCTGAGCTGAAACCAAGAGCTGACCGTGCATACCATTTGGTTTAAATGGTAAAGATGTTTCTTAATTCCCAAGATACCCATTGAAGGGCAAAGGTCAAAATGGCTTCAGATTGCCTTAGAGATCCAGGCTCTCTCTCCTACTTCTTCTTTCCCTAAGGCTGGTTCCTCACACTTGGCAGAAGACCTTCACTGGTAATTTGGACTTCAGCTCCTGGTTTAGAACACTAAAATTTTGGTTCCTTGTAGCATACACCAGGGAGTGTTTAGGCTACCATAGCATTTTCCAGGTTGTGTAGATCAGAGTTCAGGCTACTGCACCATTTTCTAGGTTGTAGCTATTATGTTTATTGGTTCCTGGTTTTCCCACTGTGACCTGCCTAAGGGATGTGAAGGAGTTGTACCTATTACAGAGCTGGGGAAAGGCTTAGGAAGTCATTCAAGTGAGTTTTAGGAAACAATCTTGGAGCTCTTTTCCCATAGACATAGAACTTGGAATCGAGCAGAGTTGTCTGACTGGCACTTGCCAGTGAGTTTGCCTGAGAGAATAAATCTTGGCAGGTCTTCTAGGTGAGGTATGAGGTGAGGTGCTGTGCTGTGCTGTGCTGTGCTCTGTAGGGTCCTGGGAAGGGAGTTACGCACCTGAGCAAATAAAGAGAAGAAACGGCTGCTGGCGAGGGGTGGAACGGTGAGGGGCTGTGTACGTGAGCACCAAGACAGATGGCTGAGTCTGCTGAGGTGTGTAATGGTGCATGAAATGTGCCTCTGATGACCTTTGGAGGTAGCTGATTGTCCTCCTTGACCTGCTTCCTGAGAACTGGGCCCGAACCTATTGACCTCCCCTCACCTGCCTCGTTTCTTCCCTTCTAGGTCAGCAGTAAGCGTCAGCTACTGGCATGATCCTTCTATCCAGCATTTTATAAGACTTTCGAAGGAGAAGAAGGCCTCCAGAATTAACAGAGGCAAGTGACTCCCTCCCTCCCAATGTCCCCTCATCAGCCCAGAGGCCTGAGGTTTTAGGGGTTCCTTCTTCAAAAGAGAGAGTTCCAGTGTTCACTCTCTCTGGTGGCATATGAAAGTGCTCATTTCCCAACATCCTTACCAGGACAGGGAACTTTTCATTGTGGTTCATCTGTTATGCGAAAAATGTGATCTTACATATATTTATGTTATTGTATTCCTCTTATTTGGGGGCTGAAATTAAGGATCATTTTTATATGCTTAAGAACAATTTCTAGTATCTTTTACAGTGAACTGTCCAAATAAGGAATCACCTTTTTGGCCATATTAAAGTGATAATAACACTATTAGGCTCTGCAAGTCACTTCTATCAAGGAAGGCAATGAAAAGATTTGAGATGGGAGGGTGACTCATTCTCGATCAGATTCAGAAATTAGCCAAATGACCCCAAATCCTTGGGCATGCAGGGAATCCTGGCCAAAAAGATAGAGCCTCTGGGTAGATTTTGTAAGAAATGCAAAGAATGTTTAAAGTGACAATAATGACAAGGACCTTCCTTTGAGCTGAGGGTGAACCCAGGCTTTAGGAAGATGGGACCAAGGCCTGAAGAGTCTGGCTAAGAGGCCTGAAGCCTCCATTCGGGGCTCCTGAGGCAGCTTTCGTAACCAGAGGCGTGGCCCCCCCTTGGAGCCCTGGAGACCTGGGTTCCCTGAGGCAGTGAGTCAGCAGCCTGCCTGCCTTCTTCCTCTGCATGGGCTGGCATGTCCAGAGTGCTTCCCAAGTAGGGTGTGGTGAGCATCTTTTCAGTTTTTGTTTCAACATCCAGTCTGTTGTGGATGATACTGTATAACATACAACAAAAAAGATTTCCTAGAAATAAAATGCAAGATAACCTATAAACTACAAGCTCAAATGATTTATTAGGAGAATCAATAGACACAGAACTCCTATATCACATTGCAGTACATTTCTAAATGCTGCTCAGGTTTTGTTCTTAAGATAGTTACACTTTAAGCAACAGGGCTGTAGAACACAGATTTTATCTTCCTTTCCCCCTTTTATTCGCCATCTCCTTTACCCACGCTCCTCACCCTGGAGCTGAATAAGTCCATTTTGGGGGCAATGTTTACTCATGCCTTCCTCTCCTGCAGTCAGTCTGTGAGGTCAGTTTATAAGCATAGAGTTTTACCCACACAGGTTGGAGATGAAGGGAACATGGTAAGAAATACGTCTTTATTTTATTCCATTTTGCTTGGACATTTATCTGCCCCATATTCTGACCGCAAAATATTATATCGTCTTGATCTCGCATGTTGATGTTGAGCTGAGTCCTCAGTAGTTTGCACCTGGGCACGAAAAGCATATTTCGAAGAGGAATATTAAGATCTGATGTTTTGATGTAAAACACTTGTCTTTCCTGTGTACAATCATGGGACATTTTATGGTAATCTTTAAAGATTTCATTTATTTATTTATTGGAGAAGGAGAGCATGAGTGGGAGAGCCAGAGGGAGAGGGAAAAACAGGCTGTCATTAGAGCAGGGAGCACATCCTGACCTGAGCCAAAGGCAGATGCTTTACCGACTGAGCCACCCAGGTGGCCCAAGGGACATATTTATTTCTAAGATCTTTATTTCCACCATTAAATCATTAAATAGATTGTAGTTACTTTGGTTCCAGCAGGTGTAAGTTAAAAAGAATCGAATGTGAAAGTCATGGTTTCTCCCATGAGTCCACAGGAAAATCACTGACCCCAAAGAAGAGCAGCCGAATCCTCATTGTCTCTTCTCCTAGGGCGGGCTCTGCAGGGATGCTTTCTGATCTCACTGAGCGATAACTTGTCTCTGTGTCTCTGTCTCAGGATATTTTGCTTGAGTCTATGGCGTCAGTCAGCTGATAAGGGCATTTCTGCAGAAGACAGAATGTCATTGTCAAATTCTAAATCTTGGGACTGGGATGGAGACCACCTTCTGGAGATTAAAGGTAAGTGAACATTCGCCCTCTTCTTTCCCGAATTGTTTCATTTGTGAAGGTGGCCGCCTGGTTCAAAATGTTAAAAATATATTAATAGGTGACTGCCTCTCTCCCACGCCTGTCCCCAGCTACTTGCGCCTGCTGCCACCGTCAGCCACGTACTTGACATCACCAGATCCCCGGTGAAGAATGGGTGCCTGGCTTCTCATCCTTTTCTGTTATCAACAGGGCTACTGATAAAAACCCTTATCGACGTGTCCTCTGCATGAGTGGAAGACCCTGCCAGTGGGACTGTGAGCGCAAGACCCCCGTGTCTGCTGTATTCACAATCACGAAGATTTTATTGTCAGCATGACAGTGTCTTCAGTACAGTTTAGAGATGTGCAAGGCTGGTGATAGTGATATGTACAAAGGCCTTTCATAGCTGCTCCCTGATTTCATCCCTCACCTGCTCGGTTAACGATCAAGAACAGTTTTATCTTCTCTCACAGGAAATGAGACAGGTCCGGTTAGTGGCAGAACCAGGACCGAATAGACTGCAGGTCCCACAAGTCCAGGTGCTTCCGTGTTTCTCTGTACAGAGCCTTGTGCTTCCTCAGGGAGGTCTTTGTGGTCCATCAGTCAGTGGTGCCTGTACCTTAGTGGCCATCGTGTGGCGGAAGGAGCTGGATCAGAATGCAGGGGCAGATCGTGTGCAGTAGGAACAGATGCCACTGGAGAAATGCCTCCTCTCAGCCCCACGTCCTTTCAAATTGGTCCTGAGGTTTGTTTTCTCCTTCGTGTCATATAGTTGGGTTGATCAGGAATACATCTGACATTTTCATTTCTGGTCCAGGTACACTGAGTCTTAGGTACCCCTTTTAAGGATAAGGTTGTCTGCCCGTAGTAAGGACGGCAAATAGCACAGGGTAGAACAGATTTAGTGGAGGTATTTTGGATCAGTCCAAAGGGTTTTTTAAAAAACTCAAGTCCCCTTGAAACAAAAGAATGCCTGTTCCAACCATCTTCATGTTCATTCCCTGCTAGAGGGTAAAACTACTTGACACTTGCCACTTGACAATGGCAAGGTCTCCAGTATCTTGTAGGTCTTCCTTAGCATAGGAAAGTTCTTTTGAAACCCTTCCCTCTCTTTACCTCCCCCACCTTTCAAGGGTGTATCAGTTCACCCACAACACTGAAGCCACTCTTTCTGTGCACGGATCCTGTCCCCATGCTTTAATAAAACCACCGTTTTGTACCAAAGAGGTCTCAAGAACTCTTTCTCAACATCGGCTCTGGACCTCACCCCACCAAACATCACCTACATTTTAAACCTCTATGACTGCTCCCCTGTCTACCTGCCGTTTGGCATTATTTGTATCTTTTCCTACAAATGATGGCAAAGGAGGCACTGCTAGGCTTTAGGGGACAGGCATCAACTCTGGAACAGAATCAGTGCACACTAAGATCATGGAGTGGTGTAGCAACCAAATTAAACACAAAACAAAGCCACTAAGCGAAAAGTTATGGGAGAGGGACCCGCAAACCCTCAATTGCAAGTTTAGAAAATGAGAGGGGAAGGAAAAGCATTTTGGTACAGGCACACCAGAAGAACTGTCACATGTGCTTTGGCCAAACCTCACTCCCCATTTGACCCAGTCGTTGGGGGAAAAAACAAAAAACCAATAGCTGTGGAAGACACACTTGGGTATCTCATCCAGAATAAGCAGTCAGTAGGTCCAGTACAGCCAGCAGCCCTAAAGACCTTGAAAGCTGTGCCCCAGATAACTGGGCATATGACCATCACCTCCAGGAGCTCTCAAAACCACCAGTGAGTGATTCCTATTCCAACAGCCAGATTGTCTACAAACCCTGGTGTCTGCTGTCATTACATAGTGGATATTGTTTCCCGTCAGGCCTTAAGCAGAAACCAGAGAAACTTTGAGAGGATCTGCATCCAAACCCAGAGGGAGAAAGGATTTTTTAAAAGCTCTTTATAAAAATAAAAAGAAAAATAAACCTAAAAGTCGGCCCAAAGCGTTTCCACAGTTCTATCCTCCCAGAGGCCTGGGTTTGGAGGCAGCAGCACCTCTACGGTCTCTCCATGGATAGCAGGAACTCCGGAGGCAGATCATATGGGCCCGGACCTCCAATTACTTCTTTCTTGCAATTAGGCACTTGGAGGCTGAGGATCTGTAGAGGTAGGGTGCCCCCGAAAGGCAGAGAACACCTCCCCCAGAGCACAGCGTCCATGAGGCCTCAGGCATATCAGTGCCCAGAGTTTTCGCCCAGGGCAAACCCTGGTGTGGGGGGCAGGGGAAGGCTCAGGTGCAGTCCCCCCCTGGGCGATGCTGGGCATGGCCAGGACAGAGGGCGGTGGACACCCCCTGCAGGGGTCGTCTTGGAAAGGCCAGTCCACCAAGTAGCTCTTCCCAGAGTCTGGCACCAGCCCAAGCTGGCCTCCAGTCTGTGGCTTGGTGCAGACCCAGACCAGGACCCCTTTTGCCTGGTGCGTGGTGGTGGCAGGGGACGGGAGCTCGCCACCAGGAGAGCCGCCAGCCCTCCCGTTCTGGCTCCTAACCTCACCTGGCACAATCCCAGCCCGAATGGGCGTATTTACAGGCCAGGGTCTGGTTGGCCAGCTGCTTCATGCAGCAGAATGGCTTCTTCATCGTGGCGATGGGGTGGGCAGTGGGGCTCCCACGGGGCAGCTGCCAGCGCGGGGCCTAACCCTATCCCCTGGACTAGCATCAGTCAGGACTGGCAAGGGGGGTGGAGTCAGGCCTCTGCTGCTGCACACCTGCCACTCTGTGCAGGCGGAGGACCCGCGGACCAGGCGTATCCACCATTCTGCCCGACCGCCTGCCTGGTCTAGGTGCATAGCTGCGGGAGGTGATAGAGGCGCAGCATGGGCAGTGGCCAGTGAACTGCCAGAGCAAATCATGACCAAGCTGTCCCTGCAGAACTGATGGGGCAAGGAGGGTCAGAGCACTCTGGAGCCACTGGAGGCTGGAAATACACAAAGTCTCCATGAGGGCCATCCTCTGTGCAGATACAGACCTCTGGAAGTGCTCTGACGATCCTCTCTCCTAGCTGGATGGATGTATGTGACCCTGTAATTTACACCAGAATGAAAAATGTACCATTGGGTGGAAAGACCATACCACAGGACTTTGTGTATTGTGATCCCACTTAGGGGAAGTAGAGGGCCATGTGCATTTTCTGGGGGCAGGCACCTGGGTACAGTCAGGCGCGATCATGCACTAGGGGCATACCCTGGACAGGTACGAAGGAGGACAATGGGTCCAGGCCTGGGTGGGAAGTTGTGGGGATGAGCTGTGGGGACAGGGACCCGGACCAGTAGCCAGAGAGCCTTGGCTGTTCGGAGGTACCTGACCAGCAGGGGCGTGTGGGAGTGAGCAGCAGGAGGTGGGGTGGGGGGGTGGAGGGGTAGGGAAGGGGCATGCAGCCATTGCCTGGAAAGGTCTGTATGCTTAGGCACAAGGAAGCTCTGGAGAGGGGGGTGGGGGAGGGGCTTGCAGGCGTTGCCTGGTAACTTCTGTATGCTTAGGTACACCTGAGTTCACAGAAGGGGCGTGGCAGGGGCATGCAGGGGTTGCCTGGAAACATCTGTAGTCTTTTGATTCTTAGCCTTGCACAGCTTGGGGTTCTGGGACACTTGGCGGGGTAGTCCGACTGGGCTGGACGATTTTGTACCGCGGACCAGGACAGTTGTATGACCGTCAGATGTTCTCCTGGGCTGGTAGGCTGGGCTCTGGCCTAGGCCATTCCCTAGGGGCCGTGGAAAGCAGCCAAACCTCTTTGACCAGGGACATTGATATTAAGAGACAGTTCTGGGGAAAGGGACTTTCCCTGGGGATGCCAGGGATTTGACTGATGTCATCTTAACCCAGACACAGATCAGTGGACTCCTCCATGAGATTGAAACATTGATGGCTGAAGTGACTCATTGGAAGTTGTGCCAGTGTTCCACCCAGGGACCAAACCATCAACACAAAAATACTGTGGAAACTGAAGAGACACATCAGGGACCTAGAGCAGTGGCAGCAGCAGAAGCTGGACAAACATCAGCTGGAGGTGGCGGGGTTGCAAAACACCCACCAGCAGAAGCTAGCAGACCTCACTGACCGGCACTGCCAACAACTTAGAGACTATCAACAGATGGATCGGCTCTCCAAAGAGGAGATTGGGAAACACTCAAATTATCCAGTAAAAGGATTTGGAAATTCAGGATCTTTCTAGGAAAATCTCTGGGGCTTCTCAAAGCCAGAATGGGCACGTGGAACAACTTCAGTGCCAATTGCAAGAGTGTACTTTGAAAAGTGAACAGGTCTTGGTGGTCCTAAATGAGAAGACGAGGGAGAATAGCAATCTGAAAAGGAACTATCACAGAATGACCAATCGACTTGCTGCCAAAGAAGAGGAACTCCAGATGAAGATGCAAGAGGAAAATCAAAAACTGTCCACTAGAATAGAAAGCAGTGACATAGAGGTGTTTAGAGAAATGATTTGGAATTTGTCACACATTATTCGAGAAAAAGACCTGGAAGTGGATGCATTAAGTCAAAAATGCCAGACTTTAATGACAATCCTGCAGACACCCAGCACTGGTAATACGGTTGGAGGAGTTTCTATTGATCAGTTCCAGCAGCTTCCACAGGAACGGGACACATTAAGACAGCGGGTGACGATCATGGAGGAGTGGAAAGAGCAGGTGCTGACCACGGTCCAAAATATGAAGCGTGAGTCATCCCAGCTTCAGAGAGATCTGCGACAACTCCAGGCATGGGCTTGCACCAAGAGCGAGGTTTTGAAACTGCAGACGACCTCTCTTGACCAGATCCACACTTACCAAGGACATGAAATATAATTACAAGAGCTAGAGAAGGAACTAGCACAACTTCAGCTCCGCATCAGGGAGCTCTGCAATGCCAAGGAGCTCCTTTTAGGGAACCCAGACATGATTTTCCTCCGGCCCTCCAGCGACTCTGCAGAGGCAGCTGACTCTCTGAAGGCTATGAAATCTGACCGAGTGAGTGAGTCTTCTCAGGTGCTCCGAGAGGAGGTAGAAGAGCTCAGAAAATCAGGGCAAGGAAAAGGTAAAAAGATTGAAACCCTCCAGGAAGATCAGCAGAGACGGATTGCTTCAGGGGCTGCTACGGGGGAAGGAGAAGGCAAGCCACAGGAACACAGCGATTCCAATTCCCACATGGAGCAGCAGAAGGAGAAACAGGCTGTTCTACAAGATTTCCCTCAGGCTCATGACCTCTGAATCCCAGCAAAAAGTGAGGAACTGCTTTCTTTACAGGAGAAGCTCAGGGGCCAACTGAGTGAGAATGAGCTGCTGAGGCAGGCAGTCACCAGCCTGAAGGAGAGGATAGCAGATTTTGAAATGGATGTGTGTTGGCTGAAAGAGGAAAATGGAAAGATGGTGGAAACATGTATAGAAAAGGACATGGAAAAACAGGCCTTGCAAGAGACAAATCGGCTGCTGTCAAAGATGCAGAGGGAGTAGGAATCCCAGCCTGCCATGATCAAAGAGAAGGCACTTTCTCTGGATCAACTGCTGCGAGAGAAAGAACACGTAGAGAGGGGGGAATTGAACTGGCATATGGACGTCATTCAGTCAAAGCAGGAAAAGGCAGTTTTGGGTCAACAGGAGAGACATGATGTCGTGTTGGCACAGAAACAGAAAGAAATGGAAACCTGTGCCCTCCAGAAGGAGGGTCACCAGTTACATGAGAGAGAATTGCGCCTAACCCAGGAGCTGGAGAGAGGATGGGACCTCGCTGCAGAAGCCCAAGATTCTCGTTGCCCGGAAAGTTTGGCTTCAGAAGACCAAGTGGCTCAGATAAGAGAGGAAGTGACGGTCCTGCAGGGAAAACTCGTTTTGTCTTCCGCTGCCATGGAAAATGGCAACCATGGAGCCAGTCTGCAGGTGGAGTTGCTGCAGGAGCAATTGCACGTGGTCACCCAGCAGAAAGAGGAAGCTGCGCTCCGGCTTGCTGCCTCCCAGGAAGAGGGAAGGCACTATGATCGAAGGCTAGTGAACCTCAAGCTGGAACTCGCTGAATGGATGGAAAAGGCAGACACCCTAGAAGGAAAACTGAAGTCGTTACAGGGACAATGGCATCAAACAAATGCCGACTTGCAGGTGAAGGAGGACCAACTCCAAGAGTTCAAGAAACAGAATGAGGTCCAGCAGGAAATACTGGAGGACACACAGAAGAAACTCTTGACCTTAGTAAGTAAGGCTGAAGGAATGGTGGACAAAACCCTCCTAAGGAGACTCTTCGTGGGATCTTTCCAGGCAGCTGATGCGGAATGGCAAGAAGCGTTGAGGTTTATGGCAAGCACACTGGGGATCCAAGAAGACCAGCTGTGGCAGCTGCGTGGTCATGAGCCTGCGGGTGTGCCCAGTGGGGTGACTGGGGAGCCTGGATCCAGAAGTGCCCCCAATGCTACTGGGAAGACAAATCACCAAGCTGTGGCCAATTCTTTTTCAGGACTTTTTGTCCAGTTTCTAGAAGCGGAATCTCATTCACCTTCTTCATCACCAAACTCCTCTGCTCATGACATGAAACCCCCAGATTCAGGAGGAACGGGACAACTGCCTAAGAAACAAGGCCCACCACAACTGAATGCTACCCTGGGATCCACACCCGGAAAAAAAGATGTCAAGCCCCGAACCACAGCTGTGTCTCCTATTAACCCACCTGGACCAGAAATGGATGGGTTGGAGCACCTTCTTCTACATGTTATCTCTGATTCTTTACCCAGATACACGCCCTATATACTGTCACCTGCCAAGAAAGTTGGAATGGCGGCCAAAGACCTCTCAAAGAAATAGATGATTGTCAAGCCAGAGACGAGACCATGCTTTGAAGATCCCAAGTCACTCTGTGTCTACCTTAACGCCAAATGCCCTTTTTCAAAATGTAAACTATTTGCAGTTCTGCTTTCAGCTTAATAAACATAGTGTTTTATGACTTAACAAAAAAGGGATCATTTAATAACTGCAGAAGTATTTGCCAAAGTGAAAACAGTGGTGACTTCTTTTTCTTTTTTTAAGATTTTCTTTCTTTTTTTTTTTTTTTTTTTTTTTTTGACAGAAATTAGGGGCACACAAGCAGGGGGAGAAGCAGAGGGAGAGAGAGAAGTAGGTTCTCCACTGAGCAGGGGAACCTGTGACCTGATCCTAGGACCCCAGGATCATGACCAGAGCCAAAGGCAGACGGTTAACAGACTGAGCCACCCAGATACCAGAACAGTGGTGACTTTGTTAGGACAGTCAACACTGCTGGGCTGGGGACTGTGGTCAAAGGATTCTTCCAATAATGTCTGTAATGCTTTAGGGTTTTCACAAGGGTCAGGTGTCTTCGTATATCTGATCTAGGGAACACATCAACTCGTTTTAGTCTTCCAAATTTATCAAACGAGTACACACTCCTTATATGGGAAACAAAGTGAATAGCACGAAAGTACAAGATGAATATAAGGTTTAAAAAAAAAAGGCAAGTTTGCTTTTCCCAGGTAAGTCTCATTTCTGTTAGCTTATTTTTTAGTTTCTATTATTTCAAAATCATTTCCTTTTCTGTGGTCTGCAAAAGCACTCTATGGGTAACCTGAGTCCTCTTGGGCCTTATGTATATTTCTCTAGTTAGGAGTATTGTATTCCCTGACTTGTTTTATTTTTTTTCCATCCAAATCACTCTGCCGTGGAGACCATTTGAAATGGGAATGAATCCCATCTTATTCTTTAAAAGAAAATCCAGCTGCTTATGGTTCTACCCTACATTATGCAAATAGCTCCCCTTGATTAGCATGTAAGCGGTTTTTACCTGGAATGTCCATGGTCAACTCCCTTGTTCATTTCTTCAAAAGCCCCTTCAAATCTTCCTTTGCCCTTCGAGGCGAATTATTCCATTGCACCTTGGAAAGGATCCATTCAAATTTCTTTAAGGACCTCAGTCCATTTTCCATTCTTCTCTCTCTACAGCCTGCCAAATATGGTCATTCCTTCCCTGCTTTCCTGTTGTCAGTGCTGTGATTCACCCACTGCTGTCTCAGACTGGTGCAGAAGACTCCCTAACAATCTTGCTGGTTCCACTCTTAGCCTCCCTTAAATCCATTCTGAACTCTGCTGTCAGGAAGAACTGAGATGAACATGTGATGTTGCTTCTCTGCTATAATTACTGGAGGGTTTCCCGACTGCCTGGAGTTTGACCTTTAAGAGAGCATCCAAGCCCTTGCCTTTGCAGCCTCCCTTCCTCTTCATCGTTCACATAAAGGCTGCCCTTTAGCTCCAGGTGAATTCTTGCAAGCCCCAAATAGATTATTATCCAAATAACTTCAAGTCCATGAGCCTCCTCTTTGTGCCTTGACAAAGGTACAAGTGAGAAAGATTTCATCCTCTTCTTCACCCGTAGGCGAAGGGAGGGATTCCAACCCTAAAGCTATGCAATGTCCGCATGCAACATAGCTGAGATCCACCGTGATTTGTTACCGACCTATCCTCATGGCCCAGGGAAGGAGGACACACACATCATGCAGGGCCATGGGGGACGTTGCACCTGGGAACAGAATGGACAAGGGCTGTGGGTGCAGACTATGTAGTAAGAGGAGAGTGAAGGTGAGCCCTACTTCCTGCAGGAGGGAATGACTGGCTTGCTGGATCATTCCACAGGCTGTCAGGGAACTGGAACTTACTACTTGGGGAGGAACTGTACCTGGTACCTGTGCTTAGGAGGCCTTGTTGGCCAGAGGATCTGATCTGTGGGAGCAGAGTGGGAAGAGAACATGGAGTGAGGCCATTTGAGGCCATCTGAATCTTACTCAAACTCAGGCTTTCCATCACAGTGGACTCTGATATTTGGACATCCATTTCATCTGAGACCCTTAAGGCATAGGAAAGGTGTTTCTCCAGGACGTGAAGCTGTCATGTGAGCAGGAGGGAGACGTGGTCATCAAAACCAAAATGTAATATCTTCCATAGATGTTCATGCAGTTGATCCCAAGGAAAACCCTGGTGGCCAAGGGGTAGAAGGAAGAACTGAAGTCCTCCAGCACCATGGAATCTGGCAATGCACTGTGGACAGAAGCCTCCACATCCACCTGCAGGTAAGATAAGCAGACTTTGGCTTCAGCCTGTAGCAAGTAGGCCTTGGTGACTCTATTATCTGGTGGGGGTGCCATGACCCCGAGAATAATAGACAGCTGGATAGGAAGGCTCAGAGCCTGTGAAAGACTCTATTTCCAGGAGAGCCCTGTGCATGGCCAGCAACTGCTGCTTTCATGGTCTATAACCCAGGGCTAAGGAGGGCTGTTTCTTGCATTGAGATCCCCTTAACAATTGACAGATAGCATGGGTGGTCCAGGGACTCCAGGAAGGAGAGAGGAGGCTACTGAAGCCTTTTCTCTTAGGTACTAACAGGTGATTTTTAAAAAAGATTTTATTTATGTAGTTAAGAGAGAGCTCTGGCTGGAAGAGGGGGTGGAAGGGAGAGGGAGAAGCAGGCCCCCCACCAAGCAGGGAATCCTCCTGCCAGGCTTGATGTCAGGATCCTGAGATCAGGACCTGAAACTAAGGCAGATGCTTCACCAACTGAGCCACCCCATCACCCTCAACAGGTCATTTTTACTTGCACATTTTTTACTTGCCTTTTTTGAGGGGAGACCCTCCTGCCTTCATTGTGAGCTCATGGACAAGTAACAGCCTAAATGGGCTTCTGTAAAATTTATAAACAAGGAATATGTTGCCTCAGAACCCAAAAAGTACTGAAAGATGTTGGACTTCTATGTCCTTTTTTCTTTTTTAAAGATTGAATTTGTAAGTTGATAGAGAGAGAGAGAGAGAGAAGAATAGAAGGGCTGGCAGGGGCAGAGGGAGAGGGAGAAGCATGCTTCCCACTGATCAGTGAGCCTGATGCAAGGCTTGTTGCAGGACCCTGAGATCAGGACCTGAGCTGAAGGCAGGCACTTACCTGACAGAGCCAGCGAGGAACCCCCACATTTGTAGGTCCTTAACAAGTTTGCCAAATAAATTTCCTCACAGTAGGATGTCTTTTTTTTTTAACATTTTTTTTATTTATTTGTCATAGAGAGAGAAGCGAGAGCAAGCACAGGCAGACAGAGTGGCAGGCAGAGGCAAAGGGAGAAGCAGGCTCCCCGCCAAGCAAGGAGCCCAATGAGGGACTCGATCCCAGGATGCTGGGATCATGACCTGAGCCGAAGGCAGCCGCTCAACCAACTGAGCCACCCAGGCGTCCCACAGTAGGATGTCTTAAATGTGATGTCACACCTATGTTCCTCGAGAAAGATGGGTGTAGTAAGTTCCTACCCACAAAGGTTGCCTATGATAGCAGAGCGGTTTGGATGCCCTTTGTATAACAAGGTATATCATGTGTCCTTCAAGGTTGAGGCACACATGCCTGTGATGATGTTGAAATAGGCACTGCTGATCAGAACATCTTGGCCAAATCTATCATAGCAAAGTATTCACCATCTTTAAATTGGTTGGACTACCTCACTGTTTTTTTTTATTTTTTAAAAACATTTATTTATTTATTTTGACAGAGAGAGATCACAAGCAGGCAGAGAGGAAGGGGGTGTGTGGGGGAAGCAGGCTCCCCACTGAGCAGAGAGCCCAATGTGGGCCCGATCCCAGGACCCTGAGACCATGACCGGAGTTGAAGGCAGAGGCTTTAACCCACTGAGCCACCCAGGTGCCCCATCCCTCATGGTTTTTTAAATGACTTTATTTCTTTATTTTAAAGACAGAGCAAGAGAGAGAGAGATAGCAAAGGAGCGGGGGTAGGGGGTGATGTTGGGAAGGGAAGGGCAGAGGCAGAGAAAATCCCAAGTGGACTCCACCCCGAGTATGTAGCTGGACCTGGGACCCAATCCTATGACTCAGAGATCATGACCTTAGCCAAAAGCTTAACCCACTGAGCCCCTCAGGTGTCTCAGATGATTTAAGGGGACTGGGGTTTATTTTAATCAGGTATGGTAAGACAGGCAGATATACAAGTACTCTCACAACGGAAAAAGTGTTTTTGGACTCACAGATCCCATGAAAGGAGGTGCTGAGAGGCATGGAGGGCCGCCCCGGGAAGCACCAGGCTTAGTCAAGAAAAAGAGGAAGTGAAGGGACAATAGGGGGAAGACCGTTTATCATGGATTCCGTGGGAAGGGGCAGGGGAGTCCAGGTAAGCACGTTTAGAACTGCCTAGTTTGTGTCATCTCAGTGGGTTCTGGGACACAGTGGTGTCTGGAGTAGCCTGTCCTTGCCCCTGGTGTGATCAGGGCAGGGCATAGTGGCCCAGAGTGTAAGAGTTTCTTACAAGAGATGGTTGGGGGTAAAGCCTCTGATTTGGTTGCTTTTCCGGTGAAAGGTTTGCTGGCAGGCAAGCTGCTGACCATCTCTAGGAATTCAGTAAGCCTGCTAAGGACAGTCCCTCCGAAGTCAGCAAGGCCTGAGATGTCAAAGCATTAAATATAGAGGATAGAAAATATGGTTATTATATTTGCTATAGACAGGATTTGAGCCCTCGTAATAAGTCCATTAAGGTTAGGCAACCAGTGCCTCCTAGCAACATTAAAGTTCATTCAGAACCTATGATGTAGAGGCACAAAAGCCAGTCGGCCTCCTTTTATTTTTGCCAATTAAATTATTTTAGTAAATTTTGGATTTCTTTTTTTTCCAAAGATTTTATTTATTTATTAGAGAGAGAAAGAGAGAGAGAGCAAGTACATGTGATAGAGCAGGCCTCAGGGGAAGTAGCAGGGAGAGGTAGAGGGAGAAGCAGACTGACTCCTTGCCCAGCAGGGAGCTTGATATGCGGCTCTATCCCAGGATCCTGGAATCAAGACCCAAGCTAAAGTCATTGACTAACCATGTGAGCCACCCAGGTGCCCCTGTAAATTTTGGATTTACAGTTGGGTCAAATTTTGAACCTATGTTGAATTAGTCATGGTAGGTGGGTGTTGGGTTTTGCCACCTGTATTCAGATTTCTCTCTTCCACTCCTCCTATGCTTAGGTCTGTTTCTTCCTGGAAGAAGAAACCCCTGTGGGGTGGGGGAATGTCTCATTACCCTGCTGCTCTTTCTCGGATTTTTTTTCCAGAGTGTCCCAAATCAGCATCATCAGCCTTGGAGCTTCCGTTGTGGCAATGGTTGTATGGTTTCAAGTCTCCTGGTGTAAGTCAAGTGGGAATTGATCCCCTCACTGTACCACAGGGGTCCCCTGTATGTTTCCCCCATAATCCTGAGGATCAGGATCTTGTGCCAAACAGATTAGGCAAGGGGGTGGTCAGTGGAAAGGCACAAGACCCACAGCCTAGTCGTTGATGAAGCAAAACCATCTTCTGCTACAGCCCTACCTTCTCTCAGTATAGATTGTTTCCCTTCCCCCCTTTTCCCTCTCTACAGATTTCCTCAGGATAGATTTTCATTTCTAACCACACAAAGCCATGAGATTTTGTTTCTGTCCCCATCTAATCTCATGGCGCACATGTTCTGCATGTTTAGGGGGAAAGGGAGCTGGTTTGGTCAGCCCACAGATGGCCATCCTCTTCTTGTGGGAATGCCAGTCCATCTCCCAGTGTTTGAGTCTACAGCCAGGAAAATCATTCTGTCCATGGCCAGAGTCAGAGCCTCAAGCCCCTGAATCACAAGATTAGTCTATCGACGAGCCGGGGAGCAACAACACTACGAGAAAATCAAGTGTGCTGATGAGGTGTTTGGCACTGCGAGAGAAGTGGAACACCAAATGCCCCCCCCCCATCCACTTTTCAGTTTTTGTTCAGCTGGTGGGCCCTGGCTGCCATGGACGTCTACCTGAAAACCTTGAGGGCTCAGGAAGACACATGGTTACAGGGAGAGGAGTGGCAGCTCGGAGTCGGTCAAGGCCACTCCCAATGCCTGAAACACAGTGACTCGGGAAGCAGCCAGGGAGCCATTCTTATATTTCCCTGGGGCCGCGGTCTCCCTCCTTTGCACCCACAACACAGAGGGTCAGCCCCAGGACTGTGCTTGAGGTGCACTTTTCCCCCATAGACCCGTACATCAGCCCCAAGCACTGGGCCATCACCCAGTCCCTAGAACTCAAGCACACCAGTCAGCATGTCCTGCAGTTGCCAACCTCAGGGGGGAGCCTTGGAGACCAATGCAGGCCACATAGGTGACACCTCCCCCCAGATAGTCAATTCTCATTCATTCTCACCTTTTTGGCAAGGATGGGGTATTATTCTAGAAATGGATGGGGACCTCCATTTGAGAGAATAGAACATGAGCCAACACAGCTTGCCAGTGATTGCCAGTTCCCTCCCAGATCGTCATTGTCACCCCTGAAGCCAGTGACTTAGCAAAGCAGCAGGTCAAGCTGACACCATGTCTTCATTTAATGTGGGGACACCCTGTTTGTGATGCCTCTTGTTTGAATCACCTTCTCCTCAGGTCCCTGATGAGGCCTGAGGAGACCTGCTCCAGATGTTTGGGGATCCCCTGACACCTGCTACATGTGATTAATAACAGTTTACTAGTCACATATACTTACACTTCAGGGGAGAGGATACCAAACACTGTGCAGGACTGCACAGAGATTGCACTTGGGAACAGGGAGAAGGAGCAGGGCCTTGGAAGGGAAGACTTGGTTGAAACAAGAGGGCAGGCAAGTCCTGGTTCCCATGGGAGGGTATGAGTTGCTTCCTTGAAAAATTCAGTGGGCTTCTAGAGAACTGAACACTACTCCCCAAAAACCAGTAGGTTCTAAATCTGGTCCCTGTGATGAGAAGGGTGTTTGGTTAAGAGACCTCCCCTGTGATAGGGAGAGGAGAACGTGCATGATGCCATTTGAGTCCCTCCTTGATCTTCAGGTGTCAAGACAGCCCTTATTACAGCATCTTAATTTCAGGCCTTATGCCATAAGAGGGTACGACAAAGTAATTCTTATCTTATATAAAGTAACTTGTATTCCTCTATGCTAGCAATGAATATGTGGGCTCCACAATCAAACACACATTCACAATTACTCGTACAAAGAAAGTACTTCGGGATAAATCTAACAGTGCCTGTCCAGGCATCCCATGCTGAAAGCTATTTAGCACTGATACAGGAAGTCAAAGATATAAAGAAATGGAGAAATACACCATGCTCGTGATTTGGAAGACTAAGCATTGTAAAGATGTCAATTCTCCCCAGACTGATAGAGTTAATGCAGTTCCTATCAAAGTCCTGTCAGCTTTGTTTTTGTTGAAATAGACAAAAATATTCCAAAATGTATGTGGAAGGACAAAGGAAGTAGAGTGGCTTCAAAAACTATTTTGAAAATAATACTAATGGGTGAACACAGTCTACAGAGTTTCAGAACTTAGTAGTTAAAATAAGGAAGGCTGTGTGCTATTTGCAGGACTGAAACATGGAACCGAGCAGAACAGGGGCACCTGGGTGGCTCAGTGGGTTAAAGCCTCTGCCTTTGGCTCAGGTCATGATTTCAGAGTCCTGTGATGGAGCCCCACATTGGGCTCTCCCCTCAGCAGGGAGCCAGCTTCCTCCTCTCTCTCTGCCTGCCTCTCTGCCTACCTGTAATCTCTGTCTGTCGGGTAAATAAATAAAATCTTCAAAAAAAATTTATTTTTAAAAGAACAGAGCAGAACAAGGAACCCAGGAATAGTCCCCACAAATAAGCTCAACTGTGTTTTGAAAAGGGCACTAAAGCAACTCCAATGGGAGAAAGCTGGGTTTGTACTCTCTACAGCCTTCTAAAGCTTGTGGAAGTCAGAGAGGCCAAACTCAGAAACAGCAGCAGCAGAGAAGAATGATGGTGGTGTGACCCAGGCCCTACCAGGTGGGAATGGGGAAGGAGAGATATTGGGTGACCCAGGTTGTGTGGGCAGGGTCCAAAGAGCTTTCCAGTGATGCTTTCCAAAGGCCTAGGGAGCTGGGAAACTGTCCAATCAGCATGTGGGCACAGGCGCCAATGAGGGGGAGGGTTGTTAGGATAGCTGACAGGGGGCGGGTCAACAAGATGCCTCTGCTGAGTGCGGGGCTTGCATGGCATCTCCAGATCCCGCAACCTTGCCCCAGTGGGTGCAGAACCTCCAGACCCATGGCCATTGGCCTGAGGACACTCTTTTCACCTCCTGTACATCCTCTTCAAGGTCGACGCAGAGGATGACAGATTGAGCGGCCCCTGGGAAGATGCTTCTGTGCAGAGGTACCTGTGGGGCATGATGTCAGGACCCTGTGTCCTTGGGGTCTTGGGCCTTGCTGGGAGGCAGCCTGTGTCTCAGGAATACACTGGATTGCCAAAAGGTATCTGTCAGCTCCTGCGCCCCTCGTTTCCCATCTGAGAGGAGCCCAGAGCAGGACTTCATTTATGGAGCTGCTAATTATTTCAAGTGTGTTGTGAGAAAGGGGGAGTGGGAATGCGGCCTGAACCAGGCACATGAACTTTCGGCCTTCTTGACCGAAAAGTCCTGCTAAAAGCCCGACATGAAGCGAGTAAGTTGTAGTTTTGATGAGGGAGAAGTTTCGGTTCTCCCTCTTGAATAGTTACATTCCACTAGGGGTTGTCAGGATCTCCACTGTGCACCTGAGATAGGGCCAAATAGGGGTGTGTGTGAGTATGTGTTTGTGTGTCTGTGTGTGTGTGTGTAGGGGTAATGGCCTTTTGGATGGGTGGTGGGCCTTCAGTGACTGGAAAGCATGATCAGTAGGACTGACAGGATGTGTGAGGGACTCACGAACTGGCTGAAAAAGACAGGAAGGACATAATGATCCGTGAAATTCATCATTACTATTTTGCATTGAGTGCTGAAAACTACAGCGTGCATTAGAGTTTATCCTTTACTGAGTAGTGTTGAAGCTGAGACCAGAAGGCTAAGAAATAAAAGGCGGATGTGGGAAGGTGTTCAGTGAGAGCAGGGAAGGATGTGTACTGTTACAGGAACTGAGAGAATGTCCTTGAATCTCGGGCCACGTGGGGACTGTAGCGTGGGGAAAACCAAGGTTTGGGGTGAGGACTTGGACTTTTTGTAGGTTCTTGGAGACTAATCATAGTGATTTAAAACATGATGCCCAGGCCCAAGCTAATCCTAGTTCTGCCTCTTAGGAGCTGTGTTATTCTACCATTGTAGGTCTCAGTTTCCTGAAGGAAGAAATGGGGGTGATAATAATTCCACTTCATAGATGATTGTAAAGATGAAATGATATTTAACGTTAATAAAACACTCAGAGCCATGTCTGACATGTAATAGGTGTTGGTGGTTGATTCAAGAAATAAATAGGGGCACCTGGGGGACTCAGTGGGTTATAGCTCTGCTTTTGTCTCAGGTCATGATCCCAGGGTCCTGGGATCCAGCTTCACATTGGGCTCTCTGCCAACAAGAGTTTGGATCCCAGGACCCTGAGATCAGGACCTGAGCTGAAACCAAGAGTCGGATGCTTTGCCAAACTGAGCCACCCAGGCACCCTTACAGGGCCTGTTGCCTTAGGAAAATAAATTGCAAGGGTAAAGAAAGAGGAGGGAGAAAGTGAGGCCTGTTATTAAGAGAGGCTTGAGAGACTTGTTAACCAATTGCAAGGTATGGGTCTTATCCTCACTCAGGATTTAACAAATACAGAGAGTCAAAATATTTATGACATAATCAGCTAAATGTCTTATTTTCCCCAAGATTTTACTTATTTAGACAGAGATCACAAGTAGGCAGGGGCAAGGCAGAGAGAGAGGAGGAAGCAGATGCCCCGCTGTGCAGTGAGCCAGATGCGGGGCTTGATCCCAGGATCCTGGGATCATGACATGAGCCGAAGGCACAGGCTTTAACCCACTGAGCCACCTAGGCGCCCCAATCTTCTAAATTTGAACTGTGACTTGACATGTCATGATATTGCGAAATTATTTTGAAATGTTTAAAGAGTGAGTATAGTTTTGCGGGCATATCTATGTGTGTGTCCATTAAGGGCAGTTTTGCTCCCTAGATGTTTGGCAAAGTCTAGGACACTCGGTGGTCATAAGCACAAGTGAGGAAGAGGCTCTCTGCACCTCATGTATGGAGACCAGGCGTGTTGCTAAGCATCGTAGTATACTCAGGACAGCGCCCTCAGCAAAGAATGATGGGGTCCAAGGTGTGGGTTATGCCAAGGTTGTGTAAGCCTGTTCTGGATACAGGTGTTGATGTAGCCATGGGTTCAATGATAGGATGAAGATAGTTGTTTCAAAATGTGATGGGGGCTGTGGGGATGGGCTGTGAGCTGAGAATTATTTAAGTTAGTGATGGGAGTTCCTTATACCATTCTCTCTATTTGGGTGTGTGTATATGTATGTATCTGTATGTTTATATAGTGTGTGTGTGTGTGTGTGTGTGTGTGTGTGTGTGTGTGTGTGTGTACAGTATGTGTGTATATTATATGCAATTGCATATTTCCATAACAAAAGCTCCCAAGCTTGTAGGGGTGATGTAGAGTCTGTGTTCACGTGGCATCTGGTGCCAGCACGTGGGGAGGGTGGACAAGCTGAGACAGGATTTCCCAGGAGCGGCAGCAGTGGCGTCCTTAGCAGGCTTGGTCTGCAGTGGAATGTTGGTGGTGTCTGGCTGTCGAGCTTCCCTTTATCCCTGTTGTTTTTTTATTTTTTTTGTCTTGTTCTTTGGCCTTCCTAATAACCTTCCAATAAATTCTTTTTCTGTTAAATTTAGTCAGAACCAGTTTCTGTGAAGCAAGAATTCTGACTTACACAAAAAAAGGGTGAAGCTGATGTATAGAGAAAAGGTGATCTGACAGACTGTGGGAGGAGAGAGAGGAATTAGGAGAAACAGATATATAAAAATATATGTCATTTCTACATCTAACAACTAAAATTTACAGAGTATATAGATAGATAGATAGATAGATAGATTTATCTATATGCACATACATATATATATAATATTTGAGAGAAAGAGAATCTCATGGTTTCTGTTTTTCTTGTTCTTAACTTCTATCCCTCTCAAGACCACAGTTTAATTCTTGTCCAGGGATATTATAAGATAGCCCCATTTTTTTAATATAAGAAACTCTCATTTCTACTTCAATAAATGCAAGTGATCTTCTGTCACCTACAACCCACAGAAGCTCAGCATAGTTTAGATGGTGATGTGCTCAACTAACCACCTTGTTGCTATACTTGCTTTTGCTCACTGCTGTGCAGAGGTTCCACAAATGTCGGTTTCATGGGCACACGATTGTCATTTGGCTCCAGACAAGGAATGAATGTGCTGTTCATGGCAGCAGAGGCACTCTGGTCTTCTTGGCCTTTCCAATAATCATTGTAAGTGGACACACTTATCGAGAGTTCACTCGGTCAATTGTGCTTGTCTTTCATAAGTTTTGCCAGTAAGCCTCAGTCTCTCTGAACACCCCTGACTGTAGGGTCCTCAGTCCTTGGGTTTGTGAGGCACAAGGAATGAATGAATCCAGTGGGGTCCCTTGAGAGACAGCCTGCCGGCCTCTCCTGGTGGGTCCTATACCGACAGACAAAGGCCATTGCAACTTCATTGAGGAAGGTGGCATATAATGTGAAAGAGTGTACAGGGAGGATAGCCTGCGTTTTCCGAGAACAGGCTATAAGTCAAATAGCCTTAGACTATCACCCTATTTCTCCCCTGTGCTCCTGTGCTTCCTTAGGCATGTTTTTTGACCTCTCTATCCTCGGTTTTCTCGTCTGTAAAATGGACTGCTTTATGGATTAAATGAAAAAAAAATGTATACATATGTAAATTCACAGAGAAGATGGCCTATGGGGAGCCGTGTAGAAATGGTATTTTTATTATTACTCAACATTGTGGTTAATATTATCATAGGAAAGTTCTTCCGCTATAAAGATCATGAAGCACGAGATGCTCCATTTGGCCCCTTCCAGGCCCTGTGTTTTCCATGATGCCACTTACTCATGAGCTTCGTGATCTCATGCGTGGGTGACCCCTTCTGGGCCAGCACATTAATTATGTAGCCTTGGTAGCTCCCAGGGGCCAGGTCTTGTGGAAAGGGTTTTTGTGTTGGAGCTGTTGGGTCCTGGCTACCTGGACTCCATCACCTTCTACCTGTGTGACACTCGGGACCTAATAACCCTGTGACAGGCAAGCAATTCGGGCTGTTCCTTAGGGTTGTTGATGATGATTAGATGGAATGATACATATAAAATGCCTGGAACATGTCAAGAAATGTTTGACCTCATTCCATTTTCTTACTCTTTTTTACTAGTTCCCAGAACAACCCACTTCTACCCATTTCTGTTTCAGAGAGGTGAGGTAATTCTGCGAAGGCCATAGTGTTAGGCGAATAAGGTGAGGAAAAGATATTGCAGGTGTTGTGAAGAGCATGATTAAAAACTGGGGAGTAAGAACCCGCTGTGAAGCTGCAGGTAACAGGGCGTGGCTGGAGAGCCAGAAGTGGGCGAGGGAAGGGTGAGGGATGACAGTGGGTCCTTGAGGGACTTTTAAGTTGGAGTGACCTCGTTTAATTTGCATTGTCAGAGCATTCCAGAAGAGAGTTTGGAGGAGGATCCAGTAGAGACAGAGAAACTCCAGAGGAGGAGGATCTTCTCTGAGGGATCATGGCAGCCAGTGCAGAGGGTTTGAAGCAGGAGTGAAAGGATCTGGGTCCTTAAGAAGGCACAGCCCACTGGGGAAGAAGACGCCTGTATGGGAGGGAAAATGATGTAGTACAGTGCCCAGCATGGATGCCAAGAGCATGCAGCCTAGAACTGCCGGTCACACAGGCCTATGGTGCCGGGTCCCATATTCACGGAGCAGTGCATTCAGATCAGATGGGATCAGAGCAATAGATTCTGCCAGTTCTGCTTTGGTCAGTAAAACTCAGGATTTAGCTTCTTAATGTCCTGCTTTGTTAGGACTGCTCTCTCTTTTCAAGGGGTATATGTGTGTATTGGAATAAGGGACCAACATCCTAGTTACAAAATCAGGAGAGAAGCCTTATTTTTGTCTGTGAGATTCTACCTGCCTCCAGCCCTCAAATGAGAGTGCAGCATTTTTTGTCATCAGGCAGATGTGATTCCAAGTTCACACTCTGCCACGTCACTGTATGACCTTGAGAAGAAAACCTCATTTCTGGGTCCTCGGTTTTCTTATATAGACAGTGGGAGTTATTATGCTGTCTTCTTCCTAGAGTTGCTGTAAAGAAGAGATAGTGCATGTGTGTTTGTTATCTCAGAACATAGCGTTAAGTGCTAAATGGACATTAAGCATTGTTTCTTGCCTTGTCATTTGTGGCCTTGTGCCCAGGTCAGATAGTGTGGGTTCCCATTCTGACATCAAGTCATGAGAGCCATTTTGTTTCTATACAGATTTCAGTGACTACAAGAGAGTCTGAATACATCACCAATCAGACTTGATTTGTCCTCAGTGGTCCAGAGCCTCGATTTCCAGGAATGGTTCAAGGATCCCCCTGGGGGCATAGCCCACGTGGAACTCACTCAGAAGCTTTCTGGGACTTGGTGCTCCTTCTCACTGTGATAATGGCACAGCTGAATTTCCCGGAAGGAATCATTAACCACTGAACCCACAAAGGACAGAGCTGAGCTCTTTGCCAGGCATCTAGGACAAATAGGATTCTTGCTTATGATTCTTGGTTTCAGTCCACCAAGGAGAGGAGGAGAAGCAGACTCCCCCTTTCCATGGAGTAGGTCATGGTTAGATATAGACCATGGATTAGCTTTCAACTTCCCTTACCTCTAAACTCAGCTCTTGCTTCCTTCTACCCTGTCTACCCCCAAATCAGAACAAATGCTGACCTGCTGGGATATATGATGGGGCTGATGAGGAGGAATGCTAAAAAGTAGAGCAAGGATATATCCCATATCTTCTTGCATATTCACTGTATGTCCACTCCAGGTTTTTGATCCTGTGATGAATAAGAAAAAGAAATAATAAATGGAACTTCATGAGTCTAAGCTTTTCTTCACAGCATCCTTCCTTTCAAATAAAATCCAGAAGCCATATGCAACCATGCCAAAGTATCTGTGTCACTCAAGTGTAGAGCCCGTCTCCTGCAGTGAAACATGCAGATCAAATGTGAATGCTTTTCTGTTGCTGTCTAAAGCTGCTTTCCACCAGGATGGCACTGAAGAACTCATTGCTTTGAGGAAAGGACAAACATGGAAAAATTAGTCCTCAATTTCAGTTCAAAAAAGGGAAACTGAAGATCTCTTGCATGCAGAATAGAACCAGGACCTATAGACTCTGCAGAAGAATTGATGATCTTGAGTATATCATTGACATTGGCCCCAGTTTTTTTGTCTGTAAAATGGGGAGATGAAGTTAGATCAAGTGTCCCAGTAGGTATAGTCTTGGCTCTTGGCATTCTGGGTTGGATAATTCTCATTGTGGAAGCTGTTCTGTGCATCGCAGAATGTCTAGAAGCACCCCTGGCCTCGACTCAGTAGACGTCAATAGGATTTCCCTTACGGTGACCAATGGTGTCTCTAGACGTTGCAGATATCCTTTGGACATAAAACCACCCTGGTTGAGAACCACTGAATTAGATCTGTTAGATAATAAGCAATTTAAAATTTTCCCAGCTGGAGTGAGAGTCGGGGCTCTGCTATCTCCTGGTACCTAGCCCTGTGTGTGGCATTGTGGCAAGCATTCAGTACAAGCTGAACGAGTGAGATGAAATACACAGCTCCTTCCAGTTCTAGATCAGTTCTTTGGCAGCAAGAGAATCACTAGATGGTGATGATCTTATCACCCATGTGACTGCCTCTATTTGGGTACTGTTTAACATTCCTGGATAGAAGTAGACTAAAAATACCACCTTGTGCTATGAAACAAATAGGTCTGTCTGGCAGTTTAGCAACAAATAGTGACTATAATTATCAAGGAGGGTCCACTCAATTTCGACAGCGATCTTAGATCGTGTCCCCTGAAAGTTAACTCTGAATTTTATGAATATGACAAAAAATTTAGTTGAGAAAAATGAGTCCCGATCTTGGAATATCATGATCTGAAACAAAGTCAGACACTTATCCTGGTAAGCCACCCAGGTGCCCTCAGCCTGTTTTTTAAAATGGGATTTTACTGGAATACTGCCATACTCATTCATTAACAGATGGTTTAGGGCTTCTTTGATAACACCAATGGCAAAGTGGAATCCTTGGGACAGAGAATCTTTAGCAAGTAAAGTCCAAAGTATTGACCATGTGGTCCCCTTATAAAGAAGCTTACTGGCCCCTGTTGTAGAGCACAAGTTTTCTCAGTGATGCCCTGTTGCACAGTAGGAAATATGCTTATATTGAATGAGTGTGTGTTAGGTTGCGCCATATTAAATTGTCATCATTGTAGGACAAAATGGTCAGGTATTGGCACTTATGTATATGATCCACATAATGTAAGTTTCCAAGCATAGATACATGGAGTACAGTCTGTGCTCTTAAGGACACGCACATAGGTACACACATGCACACATGCTACTGCTGTCAGTGAATATAGGAATCATTATACTAGAGGCACAAACTCAGTATTTCAGGAGCACAGAGTAGTGTGTGCACGGTTCTTACCAGTAAGGGTGAGGGAAAGGGACTAGAAGCTTGAGAGGCGTCCAGAGAAGTGGCTGTGTTTCTGGCTGCTGTGCATTTGAGCTGCACTTCATGGCACCTGTAGGATTTGTTTCGGGTCAAAAGAAGCGTTTTCTACAGGGGTGGGGGTGGGATTGACATTGAGCTATAAGAAACATGCTGCATTCTTTCGTTCAAGCACAATTGCCGTTCATCCTGGAAAACAGTTGCTTAGAATTAGAGGACATTAAAGATCGAGTGAGCATGACTCCCTAATTTTTAGATGAAGGTTGGCGGCAAAGGGATAAGTTCAAGATCTCCCTGTTGTTGACCAGTTGTTTTATTGGCAGGACTAGAGCCTATGTCTTCTACGCCCCAACTCAAGTTGATGTCCATCAGGCCACTCGGAAGTCAGAGAAATCAACTACTAGAGACAGTGGTAGCAGACAGGCCTGGGCTTGCATTCTGGCTCTGGTACTTACTGTCTCTGTTACTCATCACAAGGTTTGTGAGCCATATTGCCTCCAACACAGACGCCCTCAGAGTAAAGGTTTAGAAAGCTCAGAGTCTGAAACCAGACTCTCAGAGTTTCATCCCCGCACCACTATGTGCTAGCTCTGTCACCCTGGGCACATTACTTACCTTATCTGGACCAGTAATATAGAGATAGTACTACTACTTACCTCACTGAGCTATAGGACTGAGTGATTTTAGGATTAAATGCAGGCATAAGGCACACAGAAAAATACCTGGGACATGCTGAGTTCTATATGCTAACCTTATTAGAAGAAAAACAGTGGATTGGGACATCTCAGTGGCTCAGTTGGTTAATAAGTGTGTGCCTATGGTGCAACTCATGATCCATGAGTCCTGGGATGCATCCCTGCCATGGGCTCTTTGCTCAGCAGGGGGCCTGCTTCTCCATCTACTGCTGTTCTCTTTGCTTATGCTCTCCCATTCTCTCTCTGACAAATAAGTAAATAAATAATAAAATCTTTCAAAAAAGAAAGAAAAAACAGTGTATCCTAGGAGTGTTCTAAGAACCAAGGTGAGTAATTTAGGGGAAGCCTTTTTCCATCCTTGTAGAACAATAGAAGTACAAATGTATTTTTCTTCTCTTTGTGAATTGAAAGACTAGCATCCTGGAGATTGATGGTGATGATTTTCATTTCTTACAGCCTTACTATTTGCCAGGGACATGACTTCTGTTAGTTAAGCGTCACAAGATCCAGAGATGGTTCTTAGTTTTGGCTGACAATTGTGACTGCATAGCAGAGTGTAGGAGGACAGTGTGCTGCAGACTCTGGGGCCAGGCTGCCTGGGTCTGAATCCTTGCTCAGCCTCTTACTGGCTGTGTGAACCCAGCTGTGTTGCTTACACCCTGTGCCTTGGGTTTCTAGTCTATAAATGAGAATGATGAATATAGTGGTTTTGAGCATTAAAGGAGATAATTTTGTGAAGTGCTTAGGACAGTGTTTGATGTATAGTATTTGTTTAAGGAAGAATGAAAGCGAGAAGCAGACTCCTTGCTGAGCAGGGAGATGGATACAGGGCCCAGTCTCAGGACTCTGATATCATGATGTGAGTTAAAGGCAGATGCTTAACTGACTGAGCCGCCCAGGTATGCCTGTCATCACCATTTTCACTATTACTGTAGATAGAGTTCTGTGGGCATTCAATATATGCTGGGGATTAACTCTGTTGATATTATTGGTATCACCAGTAGAGCACAGGGCCTGTACACAATAGGC
Source organism: Mustela nivalis (assembly GCF_964662115.1). Lineage (NCBI taxonomy): Eukaryota > Metazoa > Chordata > Mammalia > Carnivora > Mustelidae > Mustela > Mustela nivalis. The sequence goes on from NW_028135782.1 coordinate 54,845, forward strand.
CCTCAGCACACAGGGAATCAATGAATGCATACTCTAGAGCCAGTCTGCTCAGATTCCCATTCTGGCTCTATCACATTAGAGCTTTGTGATCAGGCAACTTATTTAATCTCCTTATGCTTGTTTCTGTCTCTGTAAACGAGGGTCTCAGATTCCTAAATTAATGGGGTTGCTGTGAGCAGGAGGTAAGCCAGCCCATTGGCATGCCTGCAGACACACACACACACACACACACACACACACACACACACACACGTAAGGCCACACTGCCCTCTGCTGACACACCGTGTAAATGCATATTTAAGTCCCATGGGCCTCCTTCCACCCTAGGTCCAAGGCATCCCTGTACCTGCCTTAATGCGCACAGACACAAGGATGGACCTCTGTGTCCTCCTTACCTCCCTTCAAGTCGGGACCGGGCTGCTCCCCACAGCTGATTCAGCCACCTCAGGATGTTCGCTCAGGTCGTTCTCCCCCTCCATGGGTCGATGTGGTTCCTGCAGGATCGATGGCTCTTGCTTGGTTTCTGAGCAGCTGCTCAGGCCAGGAAACCCAGGCCCTCAGGGCTCGGGTTTTGAAGGCTCCCATCTACCTCTGGCCTGCAGGAAAACTGTCGCAGGGAGCCAGATACCTGGGACCTGGCTCTGTCATGGACCCCAGACATGAAGAATGCGCACTCCATGATGAGGAATACAACACTCGCACCCTCCCCAGAGTTTCTCACCTCACTGCCTCCACTCAGAGAGGTGGGTGAATATTTAATCCTCCTCAAGCTCTAGGTCTTGACTCTAGCAGCTTCCCTTGGCCTGAAACATAATGGAACTCTCAACCTTTAACTTAAATATTGATGCAAATTCTGCATACTCTTCCCCATTAGTTTAGCATGTTTCCATCTGAACCCTGCTTTTAGCCCATCCATGTCTGAGCCTTTCGGGGACTCCTATGGTGTCAATCTGCACTATTGGTCAGAGGGAGGGTCTTGCCACACTTGCCAGCCAGTCCTGCAAAGTGGTTGCAGGACCACGTGAGGGTTCATGTGTTTTAGAGCAGAATACTGACACCAAGACCGCTGCTCTCATCCAGGAAAGAGGATGCATGACACACCATTAGAATTTTCATAGGAATTGCACTGAATCTATAGATTGTTTTGGGTAGTATGGGCATTTCAATCATGGTAATTCTTCCAACGCATGAACATGAAGTATGTTTCCATTTGTTTGTGTCTTCTTCGATATCTTTCAGCAGTTTCTGGTAGTTTTCAGTATACAGGTCTTTGCCTCCTTGATTAATTAGACTCTAGGTATTTTATTTTTTTGATCCATTTATAAATGGGATTGCTTTCTTACTTTCTCTTTCCTATAGTTTATTTGCCTTTACCGCTAACTGGTCTTAAGTTTTACCTTTATCTCTCTTGCCATCAGTAACCATTATTCTGACTTCTAAAACCATAGATCAATTTTGCCTTCTCACTTATACAAATGGAGTCATACAGTCTGTGCATCTTTGTATCTCACTTCTCTTCAAATAATGCCTGTGAGATTTATACATGTCATTGTCTGTATCTGTACCAATAGTTTATTCTTCATCATTTTGTAGAATCCCATTCTTTGAACATACCTAAAATGTACTTCACTCTACTTTTGGTGAGAATGAAATTGTTTCCAATCTGGGATAACATGAATAAAGTTGCTATACATATTATAGTACATGTCTGTTGCTGAATACTTGCAGAGATTTTATGATTGGTATATATTCAGGAGTAGAGATGCAGAATTGTAATGGTGTACATAGTTTAAGTTTGATTAAGTTATTACCACACAGTTTTTTAATGCCTAACATATACTCCTACCACAGTGGAAGCTGAATAAAATTGAATAAAAGTTCCAATTGCATAATTATGCTGAGCAAAATAAGTCAGAGAACGACAAATATCACATGATTTCACTCATGAGAAATCATTGATGAGCACTGGATTTTGGACTGTGTGCTGAATCACTAAATCCTACACTTGAAACTAATATTATACTTTATGTTAACTAACTAGAATTGAAAATAAAATTTAATTAATTAAAAAGTTCTATTCGCTCCATACCCTCAACAACACTTGTTATTATGAATCTTTCAAACTTTAGTTATCCCTATACGCATGCAGTATTATTTCATCAGAGTTTTCGTATAATTTTAAGGGCCATGTAGTAGTTCCTTCTGTCAAGATGATAAAGTTTTTTAGTTTACTAATCTTTAATTGTTGGAGGCTTGTTTTTGTTTTCTTTTTAATTCTTTACAAAACACCTGGATGATCATCCTATAATATAAAATTTTTGTGTGCCAATATGAGAAATGAAAAGAGAGTTATCATTACAGAGGCAACTGGGTGGCTCAGTGGGTTGAAGCCTCTGCCTTTGGCTCGGGTCATGATCCCAGGGTCCTGGGATTGAGCCCTGCATTGGACTCTCTGCTCAGCGGGGAGCCTGCTTTCTCCTCTCTCTCTCCCCCTGCCTCTCTGCTTACTTGTGATCTCTGCCTGTCAAATAAATAAATAAAATTAAAAAAAAAAGAGTTATCACTACATATGTTACACTTAAAAAAGTTAGGGGCACCTGGGTGTCTCAGTTGATTAAGTGTTTGCCTCAGCAGTTTTGGCTTAGGTCATGGTCTCAGGGTCATGGAATCGGGCCCCACGTTGGGCTCTGTGCTCAGGAAGGAACCTGCTTGAGATTCTCTCTCTCCCTCTACGCCTGTACCAATCTCTCACAATCTCTCTCTAACATACATAAATCAAACTTCTTTTAAAAAAAAAGATAACAAGACAATACTATGAGCAGTTTTATTCAACAGATTCAACAATGTAGACGAAAATGGAAAGATGTCTTGAAAAATATACCTTAGTGGCACCCACGTGGCCCAGTGGATTAATCCTCTGACTTCGGCTTTGGTCATGATTTCAGGGTCCTGGGATTGAGCCCAGATTGGGCTCCCTGCTTCCCCCTCCTCCTCTGCCTGCCTGTCGACTTGTGATCTCTCTCTCTCTCTGTATCAAAGAAGTAAAATCTTTAAAAAATATATATAACACCACAAAATAAAACAAAAATCTGAATGATTCTATATCTATTATAATAATTGAAATAATTATTAACAACTTTACCAGAAAGAAAGTCCTAGATCCAAGTAGTTTTACTGGCAAATCCTATCAAACATTTATGGAAGAAATAACACCAAAATTACAAAAACCCTTTCAGACAGTAAATGAGCAAGTAACACTGGGTGTTATGAGGTTTTAAGCCTTTGCCAATGTGAAAAGTGAAATCACTTTAATCTTATTTGTCCTTTCATAACTAATAAGATTGGATTTTTTTTAAGATTTTTGTTTGTTTTTTTTTCAGAGAGAGACAGTGAGAGTGGGAACACAAGCAGGGGCAGTGGGAAAGGGAGAAGCAGGCTTCCCACTGAGCAGGGAGCCTGATATGGGGTGTGATCTGAGCCATGACCTGAGCCAAAGGGAGATGCTTAACAACTGAACCACCCAGGCGCCCAAAAATGTTTCTTTTTTTAAAAGAAAATGTATTTATTTGAGAGAGAGAGAGATACCACAAGTAAGCAGAGGGCCTGGCAGAGAGAGAGCAGGGGAAGCAGGCTCCCTGTTGAGCAAAGAGCCTGATGTGGGTCTCGATCCCAGGACTCTGAGATCATGACCCAAGCTGAAGGCAGAGGCTTAACCCACTGAGCCATCCAGTTGCCCCAGATTGAAGTTTTCTGTATATTTGCTGTCCTTTTCCCATTTTAAAATCTTTGAGAGAGGGAGAGAGAACAAGGGAGAGAGAACACGAGTTTGGAGGGGAAGGCAGAGGAAGAGAAAGAGTCAGAGAAGAGAGAATCTCAAGCAGGCTCCCCACTGCATGGGGAGCCTGGCACTGAAATGGGGCTCAGTCTGACAACTTAAAGTTCATGAACTGAGCCAAAATACATCAAGGGTTGGACCCCTAACTGAGTGAGACTGAGCAGAGTGTGGTGTGCTCATTATGAAAGTAAAAGTCCTCAGTTCACAGTCCCTCTACCTCCACGCTATGGTCTAAAATACCTGCTTGTCATTAGAGCACTTTTGACCTAAGGTATCATTCAAAGACTGCAACTGTGGAGAGACAGATCATGAATCCAGTCACTCCTCATTTACTAGATTTTCAGTAGTGCACTAAGGCACAAGGAGACAAGGTAGTTTCTTTTTGATGGAGAAAGGAGACAGGTCGTGAAAAACCAGAATATAAAAACCATAAAACTCAGTCCTGATGGAGGCCCCATGCAGCCTGATAAGTGGAGTTAAAGAATCAAAACAAGCCCTCTGGCAAAATATTTCATTACAGACCAGGGCATGTACCATATTTGTCTGGGGGATAATCTGTTCAGGGAACCAGAAATGTAATAAGAAAAAGAAAATTGCAAGATTATAATTCTTGGAGAGACGGAGAGTGTGTGGCTGGAAGTAATTTGGAATATTGTCTAAGAAACCCATAAAGGACACAGGAGTCAAAGGAGGATGTTGCTAACCACCTACCTGAGCAAAGTAGATCAGACCAACTGCAGGGCTTTGCTTCTGACTGAGAGGGGCATGCGAGTTTAGGGCCAGAGGTGCTTTGCTTGGCACTCTAGGGATGAGGCTGCACACTGTCACCTCTTTCTTTTTAATCCTTCCCCACTCAGCAAGCAGCTTTTTCTCCAAACAGATGTTGAACAAGTGTCTAAAGGATGTTGGTTAAATTTTCGTTATGAAGAATATTGGGCTTCCCAATATTGGGCTGCTGAAGGGCTGCCCATCTCAGTCTCACCCTGGCTGCAAGAAGGTGGAGAGAAGAGAAGTGGAGAGATGCCGCACTTTTCCTGGTACTCACTTGAATCCTCAAACTCTCCAGCTTGCTCCCTCCTCCCTTCCTGACAAAACAAAGAGAAAAAGAAGAAAAGGGTAAAAGTCGGAGAATGTATTCGGTTATAAAACACCAGAACTCCTTTCCCCTGCCTATAATGGAAGAGTGATAGAGCTCCGACATCTCCTATCCCCCATTCCAAAATTGGAGAAGCTCTGAAAAATAAAACTGCTTCTCATATTTCATTTGATGCAAAACCTGACCTATCAGGAAGTGAAACTCTGTGTAGTCTTTATCCTAATCAGTAGACATATTCATATATTTCAATGCAGAAATATTTTCTGGTATGATTTCAAGATGCAGCTCCATGGTTTTATGTACCATATCACCTTTATAAAAGCTGAGAAACAATGAAATCTATAACACGTTAGCCCTATAGTTTTCAGGTAAGAAATAATATTGAAAGATATTTCAGAAGCGATAAGTGAGAGAATGTTCACAAAGCACCCAGAACGTGCCTGACACCCAAGAAACAAGAATTCAGTTTCCTTCTGCCCATGTTTGGCTTATTTGGAGAAGGAGCTCTTCTTCAGAAATTAGCTCCAGGCTGGATAATGGGGATCAGATATTACCAATGAGGTACAGAGTGAAAATATTTGCAACTTCTACCACAGAGATCTAATATATATCTAACATATCCAGAACTCTCAAAGAAGAAAAAGACCAAACTTGGTAGGAAAATAGGAAAAATAAACGAATAGATAGTTTATAGGAAATGATAAGCAAATGTTCCTTAAACATTAAAAAAAAAAATAAAAGCCCACAGAGTGTTACAAGAGGGAAGGGATGGTGTGAAAGGGTAATTGGGTGATCGGTCCTGAGGAGGGCAGGTGTGGTGATAAACACTGGGTGTTACATTCAACTAATGAATCTTTTAACACTGCATCAGAAACTAATGATGTAGTATATGTTGGTTAATGGGACATAATAACAATAATGATGATAATAATAATAATAAATGAGCCACCCTTGGGAGACTTCTTGTTTTCTGCTCCCTTCAACCCAGGTCCCTGTTCCCTCTTCTGGATGCTCTCTCCTTCCGTTCCAAACTCCTGTCCGAGAACCACGAGGTGAACAATGTAGAAAGCAAAGCAGGACCAAACTGCAACAACAAGCAATTACACAACCAGAGTAGGAGGTTCCAGCCCTCTCTCAGCAACTCAATGCAGTCTACAGAGCATCCACGAAATACAGGTCTTGATGGCAAACCATCTGAATCCCACAGCTGTCTCCATGCATCTGTCCACATCCACATCCACTGCGGAGGACACATTGATTTTAGGCACAGAGACCATTACAAAAATGCTCCCGATTTACTTTGGCCATAAGGGAAATTTCAATCTGTTTCAGAGGCATGAAATCACACAGAACATTTTGTGGTAACATAACGTGCTAGAAATCACTGATATAAAACTAACCAGAAATTCCCATATGTTTAGAAAGAGAGAAGTACCTCTAACAATGATATAGGAGTAAAGAAATAGAAAAAAAGAGCTACATTGGAACTGAATGATATGAGCATGATACAATTGTAATCAAATATGTCTTTGGCTGAGAATATCCTGGAAATGTGGTGAGAACACTATATGGTCTCAAAATTATGCCTAATAGACTGAACCCTATAAATCCTATGTGATGAAGGAGAACACAAACCCATCCTGACATAGGCCTCCTGTCATTTGCTACCAATATCCCACGTCCCTCCAACCCTGCACAGTACCCCAGATGGACTGGCACCATGTGGTGGCCCCAAGTGGCTCCAGAAAGGATGCCAAGCTGTCCTCTGACTCAGGAAGTTGGATGCAGTCCTGTAGACATGCTCTGACCAGTAAGATGTGCGAGGCAGTGAGACGTGCCATCTCGAAAAGAAGACCTGGGACTGAGTCTGGCTCCTGCTCCGTCCATCTCATGTAGCACCTGGCAATTACCTATGGTGGGTGCTCTTTTATCCTGGCCCCATGAAGAGCGTGTGGACATGTGGCAGGTGCTAGAAACATACTTCCCTAATAGAAGCTGCTAAGGCACAGGGTTACAGGTTACTCACAGTAACATCTGGCCCTTCCTAACTGGCACACATCCTCCAGTCTTCTCTCTGTGAGGCAGCACAGCCTTAAAGGCAAATGATGAACTCTATTGTCTGAGACATAGGGTTTGACTTCCACCTCTGTCCATGTCTTTATTCCAACCTCAGGCAATTTACTGTGAGTCTCTGAGCCTCCATTTCTACACTATAAGGTGGTTGGTTATACCATCTCAGGTTTGGGGGATTAAGGAAATAATAATACATGTAAAGTTTGAGTCAGCAACTGGCACAGACAGTAAATGCTCAATAAATTTTTGCTGTATACCTTTATGTCTCGATTGTAAACATTCTGAAAGCTCAGAAATGTATTGTGACAAAAGAAGGACTTGTTCAATTTTTGGCTTGTGCATCCATTTGATCTGTGTTTTTCAACAAACAGTGTAATATTTAAATTCATTGACAGTATTTTTCCTCTTAACAAGGTACTCTGCTCTTTTTAAGTTACAAATTATAGCTTGCTTCAGCTTTTTAAATTATTTAATGTTAAATGTTGCCAATAATTTAATCGTTTTTCTATTGTGGGGCATTTTCATGGGCTGCACACGGCACCAAAAACAAATGAAGTAGATTAAAGCATATGATGTATTACAGGCTAGAATAAACACTTTGTTCACTTTTGTTTGTCATGTATCTATATATGTCTACATATATGTATATATGTATACAATTTAAGATGTACTCCCAGAGACTCTAAGATGGTGGAGAAATAGGAGACCTTCATTTCATCTGGTCACAGGAATTCAGTTAGACAGTTATCAAATCATTCTGAACGCCTGTGAACTCACCCAGAGATGTAAGAAAAGAGCAGTTGCAACTCTAGAAATATAAAAGCGACCTCTTTCTACAAGATAGGACATGTGGAGAAGTGAATTCGCGTTGATATATGGGAAGATAAACTGCAGAGAGGTACCAGAAAATGATATAGTAGAGGACTGCAAAGTAAGGACTTTTAGAAGTTTGCTCTGATGAGGGTCATTCCTGCTTGAACGGTACCCAGGTGGTGAAGCAGGGCAGAATCCTAGGTAGGACAGTGTCATCTCGAGATGCCCAAGGTCACAGAAATAACAGAGTTGCCGAGTGTGGCAGAGCTCCCAGGCATTGAAGTGGGGACTCTTGCTGGAATCATCAAGCCCCAGTGTGGACTCTCAGCTCCAGGCTGCCAGAAGCCATGGGACCCAGCAACAGCACACAGTGCCAGCAGGGACCCAGCAACAGCACACAGTGCCAGCAGGGACCCAGCAACAGCACACAGGCAACATCCCCTCTTCTCCCAGAAGGAGTAGCCTGGGTGTGCCCTGCAGGAGTCTCTAGGGTTTGGAGACTCGAACAGGGTTCCGCCCTGAGATACAAATGCTAGTCATAGGCTGGGTTAGCACACAGAGCAGACAGAGACCAGGGAGCCAGGAACGATTCACTGCTTTTCCCTGAGGGTGCACTGAGGAATGGGGCCTCAGACTCTTGGATCCCGGCCTGGACTTTGCGAGGATGTCTTTTTCATTCTCCTCCTCTAAGGAGGCACAGAGAACCTTCAGGGAACAAAAGCCGGAGCAAACTGGAGTAGATTACTGAGCTTGACACCTAGGCAAGTGCAGTGCAATTCTGCCCTGGGGCAAAAATGCCACAGAATCAAGGCAACAGGCTCCTTACCCAGAGGATCAGCAAGAACACACCACCAAGTTTACTGATCACTGAGAATGCCCAAACCCCAGGGCTAGGGGAATATAGCATATAGAATTCATGGGTTTTTTTTCCCCTTGGCTTTAAAAATAAAAATATTTTTCATTGTGTTGTTAGTCACCATCAAATATATCATTAGTTTTTGAGGCAATGTTCCAAGATTCATTGTTTATGTACAACAGCCAGTGCTCCGTGCAATACATGCCCTCCTTAATACCTAAGACCAGATTCACGCATCCCCCCCACGCCCTCCCCTCCAAATCCCTCAGTTTGTTTCTCAGTCTCTCATGGTTTAGCTCCCCCTATGATTTCCCCCAATTCACTTTTCCTTTTCTCTGCTGATGTCTTCCATGTTATTCCTTATGTTCCACAAGTAATTGAAACCATATGATAATTGACTTTCTCTGCTTGACTTAGTTTATTCAGCATAATCTCCTCCAGTCCCATCCACACTGATCCAAAAGATGAGTATTCATCATTTCTGATGGCTGAGTAATATTCCATTGTATATTATGGACCACATCTTCTTTATCCATTCACAGTTTTGTCTTTCAGTTTTAATTTTTTGGTCTCTCTTCTTGTCAAACAATTTATTTTATCCACAGTTCTTTAATCTTAACTTTCACTTTCGTACTTAACTTTCTATCCTTCCATTATATTTAATTTTCTTTTTGTAAATATTTAAGTTTCTCTTTCTTTATAAGTTTGGGGTGCATTTTTTTCTAACAGACCAAAATACACCTAGAATCTATTGTAGTATTCTCTTTGCTTTAACTGCCTAATCATACTCTCTTTTCTTCCTCTCCCTCTTTCTCTTCCACTTCTTGTTTTTGTATGTTAAGTTTTTTAGTTGTTTTTGTTTTGTTCTGTTTACTTCAAGTCTTTTTAAATTTTCATCTTCATGGATACATTCTATCCTTTCTGTATATTTAATTTTATTTTTGTGTATATACATGTGAACATATATATAAAATATATATATATGTATACATATATATGTTATAAGATTATATATATATGGAAATCTGTAAATTTGTAAAATATAGAAGTGCCAGCAGGGACCATATTATTTCATATGTATTTTATAATACTGTATATTGTATGTATTATTTATATATATTTCATATGTATATTTATGGAAGATTTTCCTTCTATACAATATTGAGGTGGAGCTTTTTCTAACAAACCAAAAGATACACTCAGGATATGTAGCGTATTGCTCTGTTTTCCCTACATGTCCCATGATATTCTCTCTGTTCTTTTTACCTGGCTGAGTAACTTCCCTTTTTTTTTTCTTTTTTTTGGTTTTTGGACTTTTAGGTTTCATTTATAGGTGGGTATTATAGAGGGCACAGATTGCATGGAGCACTGGGTGTGGTGAAAAAATAATGATACTGTTATGCTGAAAATAAGTAAATGAAAAAAAATTGAAAAATAAAAAGACCTCATGTGAGACAGGAATCCATCAGAATCCTAGAGGAGAACATAGGCAGTAATCTCTTCGATATCAGCCACAGCAACTACTTTCAACATATGTCTGCAAATGCAAAGGAAACAAATGCGAAGATGAACTTTTGGGACTTCATCAAAATCAAAAGCTCCTGCACAGAAGAGAATATGGAGCTTGAAATCATATATGGAAAGTCTTGGGGGATAAATAAAAGTCACACAAACACACAAAAAAATATAATGGCACTAACTTCCTATCTTTTCATAGTTACTCTGAATGTAAATGAAATAAATGGACAATCAAAAGGAACAGGGTATAGGATTGGATGAAAAGGCCAAGACCCATCCATAATGTTATTTAAAGAGAATCAGTTTAGACCTAAAGATACCCCCAGACAGGAAGTGAGGGTTTTGGAAAAATATTTATCATGCTAATGGACATCAAAAGAAAACTGGCATAGCAACCCTTATCAGACAAATTAGATTTTATGGGCACCTGGGTGGCTCAGTGGGTTAAAACCTTTGCCTTCGGCTCAGGTCATGATCCCAGGGTCCTGCGCTCGAGCCCCACATTGGGCTCTCTGCTCAGCAGTGAGCCTGCTTCCCTCTCTCTCTCTCCTGCCTCTCTGTCTTCTTGTGATCTCTGTCAAATAAATAAATAAAATCTTTTTAAAAAATTAGATTTTAAACCAAAGACTGTCATAAGAGATGAAGAAGGCTACTATATCATATTAAAGGCTCTATCAAAAAAGAAAATCTAATAATGATAAATATTTGTGTTGCTAACACAGGAGCAGCCAATTATATAAGCAAAATATAACGAAATTAAAGAAACACAGCAAAAGTAATACAATAGTAGTAGGGGACTTGAACACCCCACTTACAGGAATGGACCTATCATTTAAGCAGAAAATCAACCAGGAAACAAGTGTTTTGAATGACACAGGGCACCAAGTGGACTTCACATATATATTCAGAACATTCCATCCTCAAGCAAAAAAAAAAAAAAAAAAAAAAAAAAGACATTTTTCTTGAGTACACATAGAACATTCTCCTCAATAGATTACATACTGGGTCACAATCACATTTCAACCAGTACCAAAGACTGGTATTATTCCTCACGTATTCTTAGATCCCAGTGCTGTGTGAATTTTTAACTTAATCATGAAAGAAACTCACATATATGGAAAGAACTCACATACATGGAGGCTAAAGAGCTTCCTACTAAAGAATGAATGGGTCAACCAGGAAATTAAACAAGAACTGAAAAAAATCATGTAAACAAATGAAAATTTAAAAAAAAAGAAAACAATGGTTTAAAACGTTTGGGATGCAGCAACGGTGGGCCTGAGAGGGAAGCATATAGTAATACAAGGCTTTCACAAGAAACTAGAAGAGTCTCAAATACACAACCTATCCTTACACCCAAAGGAGCTGGAAGAAGAACAGCAAAGAAGCCTAAACATGGCAGATGAAAAGAACTAATAAAAATCAGAGCATAAGACAAGGAAATAGAAATCAAAGAATGGTAGAACAGATAAATGAAACAAGGAGCTAGTTGCGTGAAAGAATCCATAAGATTGATAAACCCCTGCCAGACTTATCAAAAACAGAAAAGAAAGGAACTAAATAAATATAATAATGAATTGTATTTGACCAACAACAAAGAAATACAAACACTGAAGAAACACAATTATAAGAACATATAATGAGCAGTTCTACGTCAACAATTAGGCAATCTGGAAGAAATGGAGGCATTCCTAGAGTTGTCTAAACTACCAAAACTGAAATGGGAAAAAATAGAAAACCTGAACACATAACCAGCCAGGAAGTTGAATCAATAATCACAAATCTCCCAACAACAAGAGTCCAGCACCTGATGACTTCACAGAGGAATTCTACCTCAAAAGGAACTCTACCAAACATTTAATGAAAAACTTACACCTATTCTTCTGACACTGCTTCAAAAAACAGAAATGGGAGGAACACTTTCAAACTCTTTCTGTGAAGCCAGCATTACCTGCTCCCCAAAACAAAGACCCCAGCAAGAAGGAGAATTACAGGCCAGTATCCTGATGAACATGGATGCAAAAATTGTCACCAAAATACTAGCCAATAGGATCCAACAGTCCATTAAAAGGATTATTCACCGCAACCAAGTGGTATTTATTCCTGAGTTGCAAGGGTGGCTCAATATCTGAATATCAATCAATACGATATACTCCATAAATAAAAGAAAGGACAAGAACCATATGATCCACTCATAGATGAAAAAAAAAAAAAGCACTGACAGGTATAGCAATTTTTCTTGATTAAAAGTCTTTACAGTGTAGGGCTAGAAGGAACATACCTTAATATCATAAAAGTCAAATAAGAAAAGACTAGTGAATATCATTCTCAGTGGGGAAAAACTGAGAGCATTTCCCCTAAGAACAGGAATATAACAGGGATGTCTACTATCACCACAGCTATTCAACACAGTACTAAAAGTCCTAGCCTCAGCAATCAGATAAAGAAGAAATGAAAGGCATCTGAATCAGCAAAGACATAGTCAAACTCTCACTCTGCAGATCACAAGGTACTCTATGTGGAAAACCCAAAAGACTTCACTCCAATATTCTAGAACTCATGCAGAAATTCAGCAATATGGTAGGATATAAAATTAATGCACAGTAATCAGCAGCACTTCTATATCATGTGAGAGAAGAACGGAGAAATTAAGGAGTCGATCCCCTTTACAATTGCACTCAAAACTGTAATATACCTAGGAATAAACCTAACCAAAGAGACATAGGATTTGTCCTCTGAAAACTATGGAACACTCACAAAAGAAATGGAGGAAGACACAAATAAGTGGAAAAACATTTCATACTCATGGGTTACAAGAATGAATGCTGTTCAAATGTCTATGCTGCCTACAGCAATCTATATATTCAACGCAATCTCTATGAAAATACCATCAACTCTTCACAGAGCTGGAAGAAATAATCCTAAAATATGTACAGAGCCACAAAAGACCCTGAAAATCCAAAGGAATGTTGAAAAATAAAACCAAAGGTGGTGGCATTATAATTCCTGACTTTAAGCTCTACTACAAAGCTGTAGTCATCAAGACAGTATGGTACTGGCACAAAAACAGACACACAGAGCAATGGAACAGAACAGAGAGTCCAGAAATGGACCCTTACCTCTATGGTCAACCAATCTTTGACAGGGCAGGAAAGAATAGTCAATGGAAAAAATGCAGTCTCTTCAACAAATGGTGTTGGAAAAATTGGACAGCCACATGCAGGAGAATGCAAGGTGGACCATTTTCTTACACTATACTCAAAATGGATGAAAGACCTAAATGTAAGACAGGAATCTAGAGGAGAACACAGACAGGAACCTCTATGACCTCAGCCACAACAACTCCTTGCTAGACATATCTCCAAAGGCAAGGGAAACAAAGGCAAAAATGAAGTACTGGGAATTCATCAAAATAAAAAGCTTTTGCACAACACAAGAAACAGTGGACCATACCAAACAACTGACAGAATGGGAGAAGACTATTGGAAATGACCTATCAGATAAAGATCTGGTGTCCCAGATCTATAAAGAATTTATAAAAGTCAACACTCAAGGGACAAATAATATAGTCAAGAAATGGGGAGAAGACATGAACAGACACTTCTCCTAAGAAGACATACAAATGGCCAACAGGTACATGAAAAAATGTTCCACATCACTCAGCATCAGGGAAATAGAATTCAAATGCAAAATTAAATAAAAGAAAAAAAGCACAATGAAATACCACCTCACACCAGCCAGAATGCCTAAAATTAACAAGTCAGGACATAACAGATGTTGGTGACGATGCAGAGAAAGAGGAATCCTCTTAGAGTGCTGGTGGAATGCAAGCTGGTACAGGCACTCTAGAAAACAGTATGGATGTTCCTCAAATAATTGCAAATAGAGCTACCCTACGACCCACCAATCACAGTACTGGCTATTTACCCTCAAGATACAAAATGTAATGATCTGAAGGGGCACATGCACCCAAATGTTTACAGCAGCAATGTCCACAATAACCAAACTGGGAAGAGCCCAGATGTCTTCCAATCCATTCCAGTCTTCCTATCCATTCCAAAAGATGAATGGATAAAGATTATATAATGTGTGTTTGTGTGTGTGTGTACACATACACACATACACACAATGGAATGCCACTCAGGCATCAAAAACTGAAATCTTGCCATCTGCAATGACACTGGAACTATGACAATAGAACTAGAAAGTATTACTGTAAACAAAATAAATCAGAGGAAGACAATGATCATATGATATCATACTATCATACTAGTGAAAATATGTGGAATTTAAGGCACAAAACAGAGCATCATAGGGGAAGAGAGGGAAAAATAAAACCAGACGAAAGCAGTGAGGTGCACAAACCAGAAGTACTCTTAATCATAGGAAAGGAACTGAGAGCCTCTAGAGATGAGGATGGTGGAGGGATACAGTAACTGGGTGATGGGCATTAAGGGGTGCATGTGACGTAATGAGCCTTGTGTTTGATAAAAGACTGATATCACCGACCTCTACCTCTGAAACCTGTAATATATACTAACTAACTGGAATTAAATTAAAGAACTAAAAACAAAAACAATGTACTGCCTACTATGACTAATGTTTTGAAAAGCATGTTAGCAGTTCTTGATTTGAATTTCTTTTTCAAATTTTGAAAAATGACATAAAGCCTTCAGGGGCACCTCAGTGACTCAGTTTTTTAAGCACCCAACTCTTGATTTTGGCTCAAGTCATTATCTTAGGATCATGACATCAAGCCCTGAGATAGGGCCCAGGCTCAACAGAGTATCATAAGTGAGCCTCTCTCTCCCCTATCCTCTCTCTCTCCCCTGCCCCATTTCTCTCAAAGACAAATAAATCTTAAAAAAAAAAGATTACATGTAAACTTCTCATAAAAAGATTACATTACATACATTACATACATCTATTTCTAGACACTGGTCTGATGTTTTTTCCTGTAGGTTGACATGCCAGCCATAGATTTCCATTGGTTTTCCACCACAGGAAAGAAACTTTCGCTCTTTTGAGATGATATGCTATTATACAGAGAAAACACTAAAGACTCTACCAAGTAACTACTAGAGGGATTAATGAATTCAGTGAAGTTTCAGGATATAAAGCTAATACACAGAGATCTTTTGCATTTTTATACACTCCTAAGGTAAGTCAAGAAAGAGAAATTAAGAAAACAATCCTGTTTACAATTACTGAAGAACGTTTAAAACACCTAGCAATAAACTTAACCAAGGAGGTGAAGCACCTGTACTCTGAAAGCTATCCAACACTGGTGAAAGAAATGGAAGATGGCAGAAACAAATTCATGAGCAAATGCCATGTTCCGCAATTGGGACAACAAAGATTAAAATGTCCATACCACCTAAAAGAACCCATGGTTTAATGCAATCCTACCAAAATATCAACACCAGTTTTCACTCAACCAGAACAAAGAATCCAACAGAACAGAAAAGAACCTGAGTGGCCAAAGCTATCTTGAAAAAGAAGAACAACACTGGAAGTACCAAAATTCCAGATTTGAAGGTATACTACAATGCTGTCATAAAACAATAAGGCCTGGTACAAAAATGAACACACACATCAATGAACACAACAGACAGTCCAGAAATAACCCCATTCTTATATGGTCAATTCACCCATGACAAAGGAGATCAGAAATGCACAATGGGGAAAAGATCTGTCTCTTCAGCGAATGATATGGAAAGAGGACAGCCACCCATAAACAATGAAATTGCACTGCTACCTTACAGTATGCCTAAGAAAGACTCAAAAGAGATTAAAGACTTACATGTGAGACCTGACGCCAGTGGCAGTATCATAGCCAATGAGGTTTATCCGAGGCTCAATTATTGCTAATTGAAAATTCCTAAAAGAATATAGGCTGTGATATCTTTAATATTGACCAGACATGCCCAGGAATTGGGCCCAGACAAGGAGAAACAATGTTGCAAATCTAATGACATAAAAATTAAATAATGATAAAAATTATAATAAAATATTTTAAATATTTAGATATTTATTAAATATTAATAAATATTAAATATCAATTATTTTTAATAGTTAAATATTATTAAATGTATATTTAAATATTTATTAAATATTAAATAAATAAAATAAACAAAATGATAAAAAAGAGGGAATTCAGGCTTGGAGCAAAGAACAATCTGGCCCTGCCCCACATTCTATAATTCCCATTCCTGACAACTGTACCAGCATTAAAAGATTGGTCTGCTGACAACTTGAGAGAGTTCATGAACCACTATTGGCAGGGAAATGTTACAAGACCTTTTGCAAAGACTGCAAAAAGGGCATACCTTGCTTGTCCCACTTGCCCAACATACAATCTTGGGAAACAAACCCATACCTCCCCTGGGCATTTTAAAACACTCAATGAACCATCTGACATTTGGCAACTGAATTTCATGCAATTTCCTCATTTCATGGATAGAAGTAAGTGTTAGTTAATGTGCCTATGTCTTCTCACTAGACAAACGCTTTCCCTTGGAGAAAGGCCAATGACTCTTTTGCGGCTAAAATCCTGTTAGAAAAAAATTACCCCTCCCAGCGAAGCCCTCTTGAAGTATACACAGTGACCAGAAAACCCACTTTACCCTGCAGGCGTTTCACCAGTTTGCAATGTTTTGCTAGTTTTAGAAAAATTTCATTGTATGTTACTGTCCTCTGTCTTCAAAGTTAGTCTCACAAAATGACCACACTACTGGGGACCCCATTGGCAAAATCTACGAAGACTTTCCAGCTCCCTGGGTCAAAGGGATTGCTGTCACTCCTAAATCTCAAGTCCACCCCTTTGTGGAAATAGGTCTCTTCCCCTGGGAGATAGTCACTGGATTTGATTTGAATTCGATGTGCATTCGACCACTGCCTCTCTGGACCCACAGTTGGGAAAAGGGGATGTATTTCTAGAAAGCAAAGATCGAATTGCCTCTATTCAACCTAACCACACTGCAGTAGATCAGACTTTTTCATAGTGCACTCCCAGGGGACACTTACCTTGACTGCCACACCTTGCAACCTGGAGATTCTGTTGGGAAAAATCACAAAGATTCTCTCCAACATCCCCCGAGAAGCCTCTCTCCAATACTGCTAATAAAACCTTGCACTCCCAAACTCCAGGGAATGGACGGTTGGGTCCAGGGACACCTTTAAAGGAAGAACCAAAGCCTGACTTGACCTATACATCATCTGGTCACAAGAAGGTTAATACTGCACCAACTGAAATACAAATCATCTGGGGAGACAGCCTTCCCCACATGTATGGACCAGGCCTGCATTCCTCTCCTTACTATTGCTCCTTCTCCATATTCTGTGCAAAGAACACATCATTTTCTGCATTCTGAGTCTCTTGCAAAAGGAAGAAACTTCTTTGGATTATGGCCTTCCCAGAAAACACTAATTTTGATCTTGTGAGCATTTCTAGACATTTAGATGGTTCAGAATTCAAAAGTCATTTCTTTACCTCTACTATTAACTGAATCCTGATTCCAATCCAAATGCATGGTTTCTGAACTTACAACATAACAGACCACTTTTGATAACACATAGAGTTCTAAACTGTTCTTTTGAAAGAACAATACTGTTTGGAAATGTCCCGGAAATATTCCTAGTCTTACAACACGTTCTCTAATGAACACTTCATGTTTTTCAGTGTACTCTATGTCCCGAAACACACTACCTGATTTCATTCAGTGCACTCTCACAGTATTTCACTATTTTGCTCATAGCCACTCATGGAGGACACTTCCAGGAGGCATACAGGATTCTGAGTTGGCCTTCATATGGAGAAACCCTCCCTCCTTCAGTCCAAACAAGTGCCAATATATATTTTTAGCTGGCTCCTATCATATGTAGAGTCCTGGTTTTGAAACAACATATGGTTTGGAATTGTCTCCATACTTTGGTTCTGTACTTGCTGTTCCTCAAATCCTTTGTGTTAACACCATGCCCAGTGAGGTGATGCTGGCTCACTGGTTTCAATCATGAGGAGATACAACCTTCACAAGGGGAGTGGGTGAGAGTTTCTCCCTTTTAAGCCTCTCTGTTCCTCAAGGCTCACTTGAGTAGTTTACAACTGTCATGCACATTCAACCAACATGGGATATGCCAACTAGAAAAGGCTTTGCTGGCACTGAAACACAAAACCACTAAATACAAAGAGCTTGACTGTTGATTTGAAATTCCTCCAAGGAAACTTTCCTGAAGTTTTAATTTATAGTACAATTAACTCACACACACTGTTGTATTCATTTCAGGTGTATAATCATGATTCAGCACTTCCATGCAATAGCTGGCATTCATCACAAGAAGACAACTCAGTCCCCATCGTCTGTTGAACCCATCTGCCCCACCAACACCTCCTTTCTGATTACCAACAGGTTGTTCTCTAGTTAAGAGTCTGTTTCGTAGTGTGCCTCTTTTTAATTTCTCTTCGCTCATATGCTTTATATCATAATTTCCACAAATGAGTGAAATCGTATAGTACCTACCTTTCTCTGACTGACTTATTTCATTTGATCAGACGGGACAAAGTCATAAGGGGAATGTCACAGCAGAGGGAAGAGGTTTTGGTAGGGGGTGTTATGACACAGTACCACTCCACATAAATGGGGAGCCAAAAGGACTACATGGACTTGATCTTGCACATGGGTGTCCCACTATTCCAGCTAGCAGAACTCTATTCTCATCTCTCTATCCAGCCCCCCACCTCCTCCAACAGGCCTCACCCATGAAAAGCCATAAAGATTTGTACCACCAGATGCCTCCAATACACTTCTGGTTCTTAACAGCCTTTCAAATTGCCCCCTGTCTCTGACAAGAGTGAACCTCTCCGAAGTTCCGCAATGTGCCAAAGGATCAGTCCCCGCTTCTTTGGCCTACATTCAGTTTTCCTTCCTTCTCAACAAACCCAACATTTGCTGATACTTCTAACCTTGAAGGTTACAAACTAGACGGCACTTTGTTTTACCTGGGGCTCTGATTGCAACAGTAATCCGCAAGTGGGCTTCAAGTGCATTCTTCTAAGACACCCTGAGAGCCAGCAAGTTGTGTTTTCAGCTCCCTACTACATGCTGCTCTTGTTCCTCTTGAGTCGGGATTTCTCCTAAGAAACAAGCCAGCTTCTGTAACAAACGAACCATGGCATCTCCGGTATGGCATTCCCGCGACCCCTCCATCCAGGGATCCTTGAGTAAAATAGGTCTTGTTCAAATATCCTCGAGGAAAATGAGGACCAAACCGTGGGAACACCACCAAAAATGTAACAATGAGGCGGCTTACCTACCAGCAGGTTTCTGGAAGCCACCCAGAGCCCCTCCCTCAGCTCTCAGCCAACAAGGCCGCTTCTGCATCGCAACACAGGAGGCACCAACCTGCTGCAAAGCCCCGAGGGTCTCTCCAGGGTAGCATCAGAACTGGCTGCAAATGCAGCCCTGGCCCTCTGAGGGGCTCTGGGTCCTCAGCTGGTGGCAGAAACCCTTCTGGCTGTGAGGAAAGCAGCGTCAGATGACGCCATGGTGAGCCTTCTGCTCCCTAAATCTGCTGTGGTGCATGGGCACACAAAGTGCCCTTGCTGTCCTGAGGCGCTTGGGCGCCCTCTGCCCGCTTCCCTGGGAATCCCCGCAATGCTCTAAGCTGGGGCTGCTCAGCGGGAGGCACTGAGGCAGCTCTGGTTACAGGGAGCCTGTTCTCTACACCAGGGCAGGCCTCTGTGTCAGCACCTCAGACACAAAGAAATCACTTCCTTCTTTCTCTGTGAGTGAAGAATGAATCGAACTTGACAATGTCACTACATAATGTGTAGTACTTGCACAACTCCATTCAATAATAAGACTACTGACATACAAAATGGAAAGTTATAGGGGCTCCTGGATGGATCAGTGGGTGATGCCTCCACCTTTGGTTTAGGAAATGATTTCAGGGTCCTGGGAATGAGCCCTGCATCAGGCTCTTAGCTCAACAGGGAGCCTGCTTCCCCCTCTCTCTCTGCCTGCCTCTGCCTACTTGGGATCTCAGTCAAATACATAAATAAAATATTTTTTAAAAATGTAAAGATAGATGCATTTGCCCACCAAAATAGTCATACTACACAATTACACTACTGTAATTTTTTTTCTTTCCTTCTTTTTCCTCTTAGGAACATTTTCCAGTCAGGCCAGGATATATGAAAGTACACTGATACAAGACATCATCTAGCACCATGATCTTGATCATGAGAGTTTATTTTGACCATGCCAATAAAGTGTTCAGTGACACATAGGTGCCAGGGTCAAAATGCAAACCTAGAAAGAGCTTCACATGTGTTATGAATTACTGCATGTCTCTTTAGATCGTATTTTCAATGAAAGGTGCTTTAGATATGGTAGATGGATGAAATCATTTCCATCAGTCTGGTAAGGAACCAATGTTACCTTCGAGTACTAATTGCCATCTCTTCACAGGCAGAAGAAAGCTTGGTGAAGTATGACATTTCTGCTTGGTTGTAGGAGAAGGCTGCAGGGATTGAAGCCATCCACCTAACATCCTGTGTCAGGATGGGCAGTGAACTTGAGGATAGCAACCCCTCATCCTACTGCACATTGCTAGCTCCAGAGGGAGAATATGGACCTTATTCTCAATACTCTGGGTTGAGATCAGCTGTGCCTCTGTGTCAGTTCCAGGCTGCAGGACCTGGGGCCTGGTTCTGGAACTTGAGATAGGCCCTGCTGGTGCAGGAGGAATGCAGTAGGGACAGGGGCATTGAGAGAGATGGCTCAGGGCCACCTCCCCACAGGGCAAACACTAGACACTACCTGCCAAAGAGCAGCATGCTCTCCCTCAAGCCATCTCTCTCCCTGAAAGATCCTGAGGCTGGGTCCCACATTTCCAGGCCAAATGACGGGGACTCACCTTCCCAAGTGAAATGGCCGCTGGAGGAAGATTGGAGCCCTGGGCTCAGAGAACTCTGATGCTCGGGATTCTTGCCTTTTCTTGCCCCAACACTGAAAGCCCCTCCTCCGTGGGCCATGGTTCCCCCTCCACACTCCTGGGCCATGTCCCACCTGTCTTCATGCAATTCCCCTTTGTCCCTTCCTCTCACTATCCCTGTTACCTCTGACTCTTCCTCTCCTACTTTCAGACTCCTGGTGGTGCCACACTGTCTGGGTGCTGTCCAGAAGTCCATTGACAGAAAAGCGTATGATGAACCTGTTGACTTAAATTAGTAAGTGTCATGGAGATCCCACACAGAGCAAGCATGAGAATCAGCTTGTCATTTTTCCATGTATGTACATAATGTAAGGTCCACACTGACACATAGTGAGGTTACAGAGATAAGTGGCGTTTCTAGAGATGATTTAGGTGTAATACATTCTCTGTTAATATGGAATGATTTGAACACCATAAATCTTTCTATCCAAAGTTGAATTCCCAGGACTGAAGGAAGTCTATGTTTTTTAAAAATATTTTTTAAATTTATTTATTTTCAGCATAACAGTATCATTATTTTTTCACTACACCCAGTGCTCCTTGCAATCTGTGCCCTCTAGAATACCCACCACCTGGTACCTTGACCGCCCACCACCCCGCCACTTCAAACCCCTCAGATTGTTTTTCAGAGTCCATAGTCTCTCATGATTCACCTCCCCTTCCAATTTACCCCAACCCACTTCTCTTTAACTCCCCATGTCCTCCATGCTTTTTATTATGCTCCACAAATAAGTGAAACCATATGATAATTGACTCTCTCTGCTTGACTTATTTCACTCAGCATAATCTCGTCCATGTTGCTACAAAAGTTGGGTATTCATCCTTTCTGATGGAGGCATAATACTCCATAGTGTATATGGACCACATCTTCCTTATCCATTCATCTGTTGAAAGGCATCTTGGTTCTTTCCACAAATTGGCGACCGTGGCCATTGCTGCTATAAACATTGGGGTACAGATGGCCCTTCTTTTCACTACATCTGTATCTTTGGGGTAAATACCCAGGAGTACAATGGCAGGGTCATAGGGAAGTTTTATTTTTTTTAATTTCTTGAGGACTCTCCACACTGTTCTCCAAAGAGGCTGTGCCAACTTGCATTCCCACCAACAGTGTAAGAGGGTTCCCCTTTCTCCACATCCTCTCCAATACATGTTGTTTCCTGTCTTGCTAATTTTGGCCATTCTAACTGGTGTAAGGCGATATCTCAATGTAGTTTTAATTGGAATCTCCCTGATGGCTAGTGATGATGAATATTTTTTCATGTGTCTGATAGCCATTTGTATGTCTTTATTGGAGAAGTGTATGTCCATATCTTCTGACCATTTTTTGATATGATTGTCTGTTTTGTGTGTGTTGAGTTTGAGGAGTTCATTATAGATCCTGGATATCAACCTTTTGTCTGTACTGTCATTTGCAAATATCTTCTCCCATTCCGTGGGTTGCCTCTTTGTTTTCCTGACTGTTTCCTTTGCTTTGCAGAAGCTTTTGATTTTGATGAAGTCCCAAAAGTTCTTTTTCGCTTTTGTTTCCTTTGCCTTTGGAGACATATCTTGAAAGAAGTTGCTGTGGCTGATATCGAAGAGATTACTGCCTATGTTCTTCTCTAGGATTCGGATGGATTCCTGTCTCACATTGAGGTCTTTTATCCATTTTGAGTTTATCTATGTGTACGGTGTAAGAGAATGGTCAAGTTTCATTCTTCTACTTATAGCTGTCCAGTTTTCCCAGCACAATTTATTGAAGAGACTGTCTTTTTTCCACTGTATATTTCTTCCTGTTTTGTCGAAGATTATTTGACCATAGAGTTGAGGGTCCATATCTGGGCTCTCTACTCCATTCTACTGGCCCATGTGTCTGTTTTTATGCCAGTACCATTCTGTCTTGGTTATCACAGCTTTGTAGTAAAGCTTGAAATCAGGTAAGGTGATGCTCCCCCATTTAATTTTTGTTTTTCAACATTTCCTTAGCAACTCGGGGTCTCTTCTGATTCCATACAAATTTTAGGATTATTTGCTCCAGGTTTTGGAAGAATACTGGTGGAATTTTGATCAGAATAGCATTAAATGTATAGATTGCTCTAGGCAGTATATACATTTTAACAATGTTTATTCTTCTGATCCAAGAGCATGGCATGGTCTTCCATCTTTTTGTGTCTTCTTCAATCTCTTTCATGAGTGTTCTGTAGATCCTTGAGTACAAATCTTTTACCTCTTTGGTGAGGTTTATTTCCAGGTATCTTGTGGTTCTTGGTGGTATTGTAGATAGAATCAGATCTCTAATTTCCCTTTCTGTATTTTCATTGTTAGTGTATAAGGAATCCACTGATTTCTGTACATTGACTTTGTATCCTGCCACAATACTGAATGGCTGTATGAGTTCTAGTAGTTTGGGGGTGGGGTCTTTTGGGTTTTCCATATAAAGAATCATGTCATCTGCAAAGAGAGAGAGATTGACTTCTTCATTACCAATTTGGATACCTTTTATTTCCCTTTGTTGTCTGATTGCTGTTGCTAGGACTACTAATACTATGTTGAACAAGAGTGGTGAGAGTGGATATCCTTGTCGTGTTCCTGATCTCAAGAGAAAGAACGCAAGTTTTTCCCAGTTGCTGTGGTTCTTTCATAGATAGATTTGATGAAGTTCAGGAATGTTCCCTCTATCCCTACTCTTTGAAGCATTTTAATCAGGAACGGATGCAATGCTGGACTTTGTCAAATGCTTTTTCTGCATGAATTGAGAGAACCATGTGGTTCTTCTCTCTTCTCTTATTAATTTGTTCTATCACATTGATTGATTTGCAAATGTTGAACCATCCTTGTAGCCCAGGGATGAATTCCCCCTGATCATGGTGGATAATCTTTTTAATGTGTTGTTTGATACTGTTTGCTAGGGTTTTGTTGAGAATCTTAGCATCCATATTCATCAGTGATATTGGTCTGAAATTCTCCTTTTTGGTAGGGTCTTTGCCTGGTTTGGAGATCAGGGTAATGCTGGCTTCATAGAAAGAGTCTGGAAGTTTTCCTTCTGCTTCAATTTTTTGAAACAGCTTCTGGAGAATAAGTGTTATTTCTTCTTTGAAAGTTTGGTAGAATTCTCTGGAGAAACCATCAGGTCCTGGGCTCTTGTTTTTTCCGAGGGTTTTGATCACCACTTCAATCTCGTTACTAGATATTGGTCTATTCAGGTTGTCAATTTCTTCCTGGTTCAATTTTGCTAGTTTATAGTTTTCCAGGAATGCATCCGTTTCATCTAGGTTGCTAAGTTTATTGCATATAACTGTTGACAATAACTTCTGATGATTGTTTCTACTTCTTTGGTGTTCGTTGTGATCTCTCCCTTTTCATTCATAATATTATGTATTTGAGTTTTCTCTCTTTTCTTTTGGATTAGTGTCGCCAGTGGATTATCGATCTTATTGATTCTTTCAAAAAACCAGCTTCTAGTTTCATTGATATGTTCTACTGTATCTATGGTTTCTACCTCATCGATCTCAGCTCTAAACTTGATTATTTCCCTTCTTATGTGTGGAGTTGGTTTGATTTGTTGTTGATTCTCCAGTTCTTTAAGGTGTAGTGAGAGCTGCTGTGTTCTGGATTTTTCAGTTTTTTTGAGGGAGGCTTGGATGGCTATGTATTTCCCCTTCAGACCGCCTTTGCTCTATCCCATAGGTTTTGGATGGTAGTATCTTCATTGTCATTGGTTTCCATGAATTGTTTTAGTTCTTCCTTGATCTTCTGGTTGATCCAAGCATTCTTAAGCATGGTGGTCTCTAGCATCCAGGTGTCTGAGTTCCTTTGGAACTTTTACTTGTGATTGAGCTCCAGTTTCAAAGCATTGTAATCTGAGAATGTGCAGGGAATCATCTCAGTCTTTTGGTATCGGTTGAGTCCTGATTTGTGACACAGTATGTGGTCTATTCTTGAGAAGGTTCCGTGTGCACTTGAGAAGAATGAGTATTCTGTTGTTTTAGGGTGGAATGTTCTGTATATATCTATGAGGTCCATCTCGTCCAATGTGTCATTCAATGCCCTTGTTTCTTTATTGATTTTCTGCTTGGATGATCTGTCCATTTCTGAGAGAGGCGGGTTAAGATCTCCAACAATTAGTGTATTCATATCAATATGACTCTTTATCTTGATTAACAGTTTTCTTATGTAATTGGCTGCTCCCATATTGGGGGCATAGATATTTACAATTCTTAGATCATCTTGGTGGATAGTCTATTTCAGAATGATGTAGTGTCCTTCTGGATCTCTGACTGCAGTCTTTAGTTTTTAAAATCTAATTTGTCTGATATGAGAATTGCTAGCCCAGCCTTCTTTTGAGGCACATTGGCATGAAAGTTGCTTCTCCATCCCTTCACTTTCAGTCTAGGTGTATCTTTAGGTTCAAAATGGGTCTCTTGTAGACAACATATGGATGGGTTCTGTCGTTTTATCCAGTCTGCAACTCCGTTCCATTTTATGGGCGCATTTAGGCCATTCACACATTGAGGGTGATTATTGATAGATACGTTTTTATTGACATCATGTTACCTTTGAAGTCTCTCGTTCCGTAGATTGTCTCTATATTTCTGTTCAATGCTATTCTTGGGCTTTTTCCTCCTTTAAAGAAGCCCCCTTAATATTTCCTGCAGTATCGGCTTGGTGGTTGCGTAGTCTTTTAAGCCTTGCCGATCCTGGAAACTCTTTATCTCTCCATCCATTTTGAATGTCAGTCTTGCTGGATAAAGTATTTTTGGATGTATGTTCTTCTCATTTAGTGCCCTGAATATATCTTGCCAGCCCTTTTCTGGCTTGCCAGGTCTCTGTGGACAGGTCTCACGTTATTCTGATGGGCTTTCCTCTGTACATAAGGATCTTCTTTGTCCTAGCTGCTTTCAAGAGGTTCTGCCTACAATTCTAATTCTTCATTCTAACTTTTAGGTGTCTCGACGACTTTCAAGAATCTGTAATCTTGGGGGGAAACCTTTCGGCCTCTAGTACATAAACTCTGGTTCCATTCATGAGATTTGGAAAATTTTCATGAAGAACTTGTTCCACTATATCTTCTAGACTTCTTTCGTTCTCCACCCCTTCAGGGATTCCAATGATTCTGACGTTGGAATTTTTCATGGCATCATTTATTTCCCTGATTCTGTTTTCGTGGCTTCTAAGCTGTGTGTTCCAGGCTTCCTCCTTATCCTTTCTCTCTATCTGTTTGTCCTCCAGATCATTAATTCTATCTTCTGTCTCAGTTACTCTAGCATTGAGAGAATTTAGATTACATTGGAACTCATTGAGAGCATTGTGAAGCTCATCCCTGGTAGCTTTCAGCTCTTCCCTAATATTGAAATCATGGTCTCTGGTCGTTTTCCGTTCGGCCCTAATCAATTCCGTTTGGTCACCCATGGCTTTCTCCAACCTAGCTATTGCTTGGATAATTGTAAGCCTGAATTCTCTTTCCGACATAATGTCTATGTTGATAGCCTTTAGCTCTGTTGCAGAAGGTCCATCCTCTCTATTTTTCTTCTGTTGGGCATTCCTCCTCCTAGTCATTTTGGTGAGAGATGGCTGAACGGGTGTAGCTGGGTGTATCGTCTGTGGTGCAGTCAAGGTGCACCCTGGAATGCTTCTGAGCAATCAGGGTTCCCCAACCAAATGAAAGGAAAAAGAAAAGGAAAAGAAAAAAAGAGAGAAGGAGAGAGACAGGAACGAAAAGTGAGATAAAAGAGAAGGTTTAGCCCAAATGGGTCCTAGGTAAGATTTATGAAGCAT
This sequence comes from Mustela nivalis, assembly GCF_964662115.1. Lineage (NCBI taxonomy): Eukaryota > Metazoa > Chordata > Mammalia > Carnivora > Mustelidae > Mustela > Mustela nivalis. The sequence continues at coordinate 81,788 of NW_028135782.1, forward strand.
ACAAACAGACACAGACAAACAAAAAGACTGATAAAACTATATGACAGGAGAAAGAAATTTTATATATATATATATATATATATATATATATATATATATATATATATATATGCAAATAAAGGAAGAAGCTCATCAAAAAGAACCCTACATATAAGATTTATATACTATCAGGATAAACACAAAATTACAGAAACACCTGTAGAAGAAAAAGATGGGAGAGTGGTTGTATGTTCTCAGTGTGGGTGAGGAAGGTTGTTTTGATTCTTCCTGGATGTATCTTGATATCTTTGTTAAAGAACTCAACTTTCCTAAGATAAGGGGGGATTAGGAATTGGTTTACCTATAGGGGTGGCATTGATTGGGGAAAGGGGATTACCTTGAAGTTTAACTCTATATGAATATTAGAAAATAAAAATTAAAAAAAGGAATAAACTAAACTAAACTAAACTAAAATTAAAAAAAAGAAATTTAAAAAATAGAAATGCAAAAGGAAAACACAGTTGTATGTATCAAAAATTTCAGGTTAGAAGGTTATTATGGAACTTGATGTACTGCACATCTCACTGTGAGAGTAAATAGGTTAAAAATATTCTATATAATAATAAAAAAATTAACTATATAAAAAATTAGCCAGAATAGTGGGAACGAATTAATAATAAAAATTGTCCTATGAAGTAGTGGTGGTTGTTCTCTTGTCATCTATTTTTTTTCCCCTTTATGGGTTGGTTTTCTGGGGAGGGGCCTGCCACGTGGGTTTTCAGTCCCTGAAGTTCTCTCAGCTAAGTCCTCCCGCCCCCCTCAAGGAAACTGTTTTTTTCAGGCTTTTGTTCTCTGGAAGTTTTTATATTTGTTCACTTTTGTTTTTCTCTCTTGCCTTGACCACTTTTGATGGTTTTTGTAGGTTTAGAGGAAAGCAAACTGCACCCTGACCTCCATCTCAGAGAGAAGCCTCAGTCTGCCTGCAGAGCCCATATGAATCCCCCTTTGGCCGCTGGCAGAGCAGGTTCCCAGTCGCGGTCCCTGGGGACTTAGGATTTTTCGCTGTCTGGGCAGCTCCAGAGTGCCAGAGAAGTTCCAAGCAGTGACCACACGCAGATTTTCCTGCTGGCCCGGTCTTGGGAGTGCCTGGACTTTCCGGTCCTAGAGCACCTGGCTGGCATTTGTGTGCACCTCTCTCAGGGGAGGGTGTGGGGCATGACTCGGACTCTGATGGCACAGGAGGGCACTTGCGTGGGTTCTGCAAAAAGACTGTGCTTCTGTTGGCTGGTGAGCCTCCCAGCCCTTCACAGGAGCCCAGCACACTCTCAGGCGCACTGGTGGTTCAGGGAACTGAGACCTGGTTTCTCTGCTGCACTCTCTCTGGCTCTGTGCCAGGGGTAACTGTCCTGGGTCTGGGGACTTAAGCCCCTACCCTGACAACCCAATCCCAGCAATTACCCACCCCCTGACCCCACCCCACACCCGTGGTCCTTTGCTCTTTTTGAGTGCTTTCTACCAGACTCCCAAGTTAATGCTGGTCCCCAGGTGCAAGGCACTCTCATACTGGGATATTACTTCCCAATGGGTCGCTTCTGGTGGCTCCATTTGTTTATCTTCTGATATCAGTCCGACTTTTCCACTCAGCTTTACCTGCGCACTGGCTGCTTCTATTCCAGTAGAGATCCAGACGTGTATAATTCTTATCTCAGGCTGTTTTCGTGGGTGATTGGAGATCTTTGGAAGGTAATCAGCTCACATTATGGTGCAGGTTGAAAGGGCGCCTCCTCCTACTTCCCCACCATCTTGTCTCCCTCCTGGAAGTCTATGTTAATACCACATATGCAGTATCATTTTCATTCATATCACACCGGTTATTCCTATGAGATTCCCTTTTGCAGTTTTTTTTCCCACTTTTGCAGTTTTATTAAAAAAGCTGTTCAATTTCCAAATATATGGGGAAATCCTAGTTATCCTTTCTTGATTAATCCAGCACATTTGCAATTATGATCAAAGAACAACTCTTGTGGGTTTCAGTCTTCTGAAATATATTGAGACTTCCTTTATTTCCAATGTATAATTATAGTTGAATTCAATTCCTTCTTTGAAATAGACTAATATCCAGGCAATCCTGGACTCCAGACTGGGGCCCATTCCCCCTTGGAGGGCGAGGATATAAGGAAAGGTAGAGCAAGACCTTCATTTATACTCACACCCCCTCTTACTTACTAGAGGGGATCAGGAGAGATGGTGGACCCAAGGATCTTCCAACACCTGAAGAGTAGTAGTCTGGAGCCAAGATGGATATTGGGAAACCTTGGAGAGCAGAAAAGGAGGAAGGGACATAGAAAGTGGGAGCAGGGGAGGTAGGGTTGGATGATAGTGAGCCTAGGACTGGATACAAAGATAAGGACTTGACATGAGTTGAGGGTGATCATATAACCAAGAAGTACCTTTATGGACAAAATGGAAGTCAAAGAAGAAGCTTCAAAAGATAGGATGTTTGAACTCATTAACAGTACCACTGATAATGATACTACAATGTATGTCTCCTTCCAGCCTGAGCATTCCACTTTGTGTGACAAGTTGAATAATCTCACTATTATCTAGGTCACTCTACTGCCTTGCATGCATAGATTTTCAGTTCTCCTACACAAGGGAAATATGTAAGTTGGTTCTCATGACTGAGGTTTGAGATCTCCCAAGAATGTGTGTGTTTTAAAAGGTAGATCCTCTCCTGGGGCACAGAGAGACAACACCCACCATTGTTGGCAGCACCAGGAGTTATGAGGGGTTGGGTGCCTCAGAAAGTGACTCTAAGACAAGGATGTGAGTATAAGTAGTTTCTCTGGAAGGATCTTTGGTGGGAAGAAATGATGGGAGCTAGGATGTGAAGAAGGAGGGCAGCCAACACAGAAGACAGGGTGTTAGTTTAGAGGTCACTGCTTGGGCAACTCTGTCTCCATCCACTGGGAACGTTTTAAATACATGCAGAACAGCCCTGAGTCATCCCATCCAAGTGCAAAAAGACCTGCACGGGCTGAGTGTTGCTCTTATGGACATTGGTTACCTGGCTCTCGAGCTCACTGCCATGGCCAAAGAAGCCAAGGAAGCCAATGGACACCCTCGGGTAAAGAGCTGCAGGCAACTGTGAAGGCAGCCACTGTGTGTACAAGACAGGGCTTGCCAGTGAAGACACCAGAGGGCACCAACCCTCTCCTCTCCTCTCCTCTCCTCTCCTCTCCTCCCTATCATGACTTATGGGATCTGAAATATTGAGAAATTAGTGTAGTGCTGCCCATCATACACCAAATGACTGCCAGGATGCCTTAATTTCCTGATCACTTACAGTCCCAAGACTGATAATTCTTAAATAACAAGTAATTTCTGTCCCATGACTACTCCAACCCCACTCTTTCACTCCAGAAGTTTCAGTTCAAGCAACTCTTCTTTTTTTTTTTAAGATTTTATTTATTTATTTGACAGAGAGAGATCACAAGTAGGCAGAGAGGCAGGCAGAGAGAGAGAGGAGGAAGCAGGCTCCCCACCGAGCAGAGAGCCCGATGCGGGACTCGATCCCAGGACCCTGAGATCATGACCTGAGCTGAAGGCAGCGGCTCAACCCACTGGGCCACCCAGGCGCCCCTCAAGCAACTCTTCTTGCAAGCACTCTTCAAATCTTTCCAGGAACAAAAAAAATGCACCTTTAACAAGGGAAGGAGGACTATCGACAGCGTATACCTTGTGCCAGGAATAATGAACACTTTTGTCCTCCAGGAAAAAATTCCTATTCCTTGCAGTCTCGGAAGTCATAGGATCTGAGGCTTAAGAGTGTTCACTATCCTTGAAATCAGTATTAGTAAGTGCAGCTTTACAAGCTGAACAGCAATTGACAGTAGATTGCAGTAGTGACAAAATTAAAAATCTAATTATGTTCCCTTCCTATAAACATTAACAATTAACTGTGTATCTTGAAATCAACCATTTATACATACATACATGCATATACATATACATATTTTTTTGAGAACGAGAGAAAAAAGACTGAAATGGTGGGGTGGGATAGAAGGAGATGGAGAATCTTTTTTTAACAAGATTTTATTTATTTATTTGACAGACAAAGAGATCACAAATAGACAGAGAGGCAGGTAGAGAGAAGAGAGAAGCATGCTCCCCACCAAGCAGAGAACATGATGTGGTGCTCAATTCCAGGACCCTGAGATCAAGACCTGAACTGAAGGCAGAGGATTAACCCACTGAGCCACCCAGACACCCGAGAGGGAGAATCTAAACAGACTCCATGCTCAATGTGGCGCCTGATTTGGGATTAGTCTCATGACCCTGGTATAATGACCTGAGGCAAAAATCAAGACTCTGATGCTTAATCAATTGAGCCACCAAGGTGGTCCCCCCATATCAACTCTATTTTATCCCCTCCAGTAACCTCTAAATAGCCTTTGTTGGTATTAATCATTCTAGTATTACAACCATGATTTTTCCCTCCATGAGTAATTAGCCCCTGGAATGGCAGGCACCAACTTCATAGAGCGCCATGTAAGGACACACCCATTCTAGATTAGAAAAATACATTATGATAGAATACAAAATGTCATATATGTTTTACCTTAACATAAAACATCTGTAATTGCTCTTTCTGTGATTTCTATATTGCATATTACTCAATTTTGGTAACATAAATGCTATAATTTAAATAAAACAACAGGGGTGCCTGGGTGGCTCAGTGGGTTAAATCTTTGCCTTTGGCTCGGTCATGATCTTGGGGTCCTTGGATGGAGACCCGCATCGGACTCTCTGCTCAGTGGGGACCTTCTTCCCCCCCTCCCCCCGCCTATCTACCTACTTGGGATCTCTCTCTCTGTGTCTAATAAATAAATAAAATGTTTAAATAGTATAAATGAATAGATAAATAAATAAATAAAACAATAGAAGAGAATAGGTGGCAATTACTAGTAAGTAATGGTAGGAATAATTATGCTACATTATGCATTTAAAAATAAAAAAAATATTACTAATAAACTTTTCACTTTGTAATAGGTTTAGACTTACCAACAAAACCAAATAGAAAAGACAGGACTAAACATTTCCATACACCTAACACAGTTTGCCCACTATTTTCCTTTTTTGTAATTCTTTAATTCCAATATGGTTCACATATATTAGTTTCTGGAATACAACAGATGGATTCAACACTTTCATGCATTCTCTAGGGCTCATCAGGACAAGCAGCTCCTTCATCCCTATCACCTACTTCACCCATGCTGCCAACCATCACTTTGTTGTCTGTCGTGAAAAGTCTGAGTCTGGATAAAAGAGCTCAGACTGAGGCAGGAATCCACCAAAATCCTAGAGGAGAACACAGGCAGCAACCTCTTTGACCTCAGCCACAGTAACTCCTTCCTAGATGCACCTCCAAAGGCAAGGGAAACAAAAGTGAAAATGAACTTTTGGGATTTCATCAAGATCAAAACTTCTGTGCCACAAACGAAAACCGTCAACAAAACAAAAAGGCAACCCACAAAATGAGAAAACTTATTTGCAAATGACACTACAAAGGGCTGATATACAAAAACTATAAAGAACTTCTCAAACTCAACACCGAAAAAACAAATAATTGAGTCAATAAATGGGCAGAAGATGGGACCAGACACTTCTGCAAAGAAGACATACAAATTGCTAACAGATGCATGAAAAACTGTTCATCATCATTAGCCATCAGGGAGATTCAAATCAAAACCACACAGATACCACCTACCACCAGGTAGAACCGCAAAAACTGACAAGGCAAGAAACAACCAGTGTTGGAGAAGTTGGGAGAAAGGAGAACCCTCTCATACTGCTGGTGGGAATGGAATTTGGTACAGCCACTTTGGAAAATGGTGTAGAGGTTCCTCAAAACATGAAAAATGAAGGATATGATATTTTACACCAGGGATGAACCTGTTAAAAAAATTACATGTGGCCAAGTGATTCATGTTGGCTGGCTCAATTATTCTCATGATACCTCATTTTTCTCTTCCTCCCCTTCATCCTCTTCAGCAGTAATTGGATAATCAAATATTTCATTTTATAAAGACATTCCAAGACTGGAAGGATGTAGAGTGAGTTCAATGAGTTTCATGCTGAAGGAAAAAGATGTGACAGTAACATGGAACCCCCATATCCTGGGGGACTGACAGGTTTGCAAGAGGGGTGGCCCATCACAGTATTAATCCTTCCAATACTGGGGATATTGAAGTGAGTACACATGAGCCTAAGTGATGCCTTTATGCAGCCTGGATGGGGTGCGGGGTCAACAGTTTTAGATTTAGAAGGCCAACTGTTGTTCAGGGTCTTTTAGAACTGAAGGATTAATCTGAATTGCTTGATTGACTCACTGACTTTATTTATGATAAAAAAATGTTGGTCACAGTTTCACGACATACAGAATTGAGGCAGGCAGTCAATACCTTAACATCTGCTCTCCAGGGTTATGTTTTTAAAAGACTGGATGTGTAGAAAACAAATCTGACTTAGGCACCAGCCACAGGTCTTTAGCTCATGGGTTGCAGCCTGCCAATACACAGGGGCCATCTCTGGCTCACTGATATCACAAAACAGAAACAGAATCTGTCACAATGAAGATGTAATATTTCATCATGAAGGTTTTTTTTTTTTTTTTTTCAAAACAAAGGTCACAAATTACTCAAACTCATAATTTATTCTGTTGTGGTTTGTAGCAAATGAAAAAATTATTTTAAAATGAAAGAATATTTTGGGAGTGATTTAGATGTTAAGTTTTGTGCCATAAACAATTTATATCTTAGGGAATCACAAGAAAATATTGAAAGCCCAAACTCTGGAAAGATTCTGAATTTAGAGTATTATAGATTATTATAGTGTTTATATGCCTAATCATATAGTGATAGTAAGATCTAGTCTTATATGTATAACAAAATTCAAAAATAATTTTTAATGCTACTACAACATTATATTAGACCTGAAACACTATTGAGAATATTCAAAGAAAAATGCTAACCCTGGTTATTGACGGGAAAACAGGTAAAGCCCATCAGTGATGAAAAGCTTCAATTATAACAGATGTAATATTAAGAATGTCGTAAGGGGGGCGCCTGGGTGGCTCAGTTGTTATGCATCTGCCTTTGTCTCAGGTCCTGATCCCAGAGTCCTGAGATCAAGCCACACATCAGGCTCCTTGCTCTATGGGAAGCCTGCTTCTCCCTCTCCCACTCCCTCTGCTTGTGCCCTCTCTCTCTGTAAAACTAATAAATAAAATTAAAAAAAAATAATGTCATAAGGGGAGCACCTGGGTGGCTCAGTGGGTTAGAGCCTCTGCCTTAGGCTCAGGTCATGATCCCAGGGGTCTGGGATCGAGCCCTGCATCGAGCTTTCTGCGGTGCAGGGAGCCTGCTTCCTCCTTTCTCTCTGCCTGCTTCTCTGCCTACTTGTGATCTGTCTGGCCAACTAATAAATGGAATCTTTAAAAAAAAAAAACTGTCATAAGGGTGTGCCTGGGTGGTTCAGAGGTTTAAGCACCTGCCTTCTGCTCTGGTCATTTCTCAAGGTCCTGGGATCTAGCCATGCAGCAGGCTCCCTGCTCAGCAGAGTCGGCTTCTCCTTCTGCCTAACCCCCTCCATACATGCTCTCTCATTCTCTGTCTCTCAGATTAATAAATAAAATCCTAAAAACAAAGAATTGGGTCATAAAGATAGATGATACATTGGTTGATTTTCTTAGCATGGAGAAGAAATAAGGATATGTTAATTTATGAAATCAATAAATGGTTAAAAAAAGGATACCGTCAAAAGATTGCTTATATCCATACACTGCATGTTAACTAAGTAGAACTTAAATAAAAATTTGAAAAGAATAAATAATTGCCCATATCCAGACATAAGATAATGGAGCACCTGCAGCATGTTTGGAAAAGAATGGAAGACATTTTTTCTTCCCTCACAATGATTACGTCCACTTGCACCTTGCTCAGAAACTAACCTTAAGAGGGACATCATCTCCATTTAGGAGATGCAAACATGCATCTTTCATATTCCATATTTCAATATGCAAACTTTCAAAATTTCATACTTAGGATATGTGATTTTTCCAAATTCAATGGACTTGGGAGATATTCTCAGGCCTTAGTCATAAACAGAAAATCTCCAATAAATACACTATAATTAAATGAAATCATATGGATGCATATAGATTACACTTCTTTTGTAATATGTCAAGGTGGCATGATAGTTTTAAATGGGTGCGAAACGTTAATAGAGATGTAAACAACAAATCCTGAAGGGACACAAAGTTGCACGCTCACCAGAAGGTCTGTTTTCTTTACAAGTCACAAAGGAACCTAAAGGTACGTGTGAGGCATGGAAAACTCAGGAAGAGCTATGCATATGATATCTGAATTAGAAATAAGCAACAAAGGAAAAGAAAATGTGGGAAGTGCATGAATCGGTCGATCTAAGCATCTATTTTAATATCTTCAACAAATAGCAGCAGCTTTTTTTCAAATGCTGATTCACAGGTTTTGCTTAGTACAATCTTTTGCATATTGAGAAGTGGTCTTGACACGTTGAACAGAAGAAATCTCAGTGGAATCCTGCGAAAGAGCTCTTCCTGAACTCTTTAACCGATTTAAAACTGCTGAAGATTGTTCCTGGCTCATGAGAAAATTAGAAAACATGGCAAATCTCAGTTGAAAATAAAGAGATAAGCAGGGGCACCTGGGTGGATCAGGTCTTGATGTCAGGATCCTGGGATCGAGTCCCACGTTGGAGTCCCCACTCAGTGTTGTCACCTTCTCCCTCTGCCTCTGCCTCCCCCTCCTCACCACTGTACTTGCATAAAATCATTAAAAAAGAAAACAGAGAAAAGGAGATGAGGTAAAAGGCACGTTTTGAAGATATTATTGATGAGTTTCCTTCCAATGATCATGAGAAAGGATAAATAAAACAATTCCTGTTTTCCTTGTAAATTTAACCTTAAAAAAATGAAAGGTTTATGGAATCAGGGACCTGTCAAGTTTGCACTTGTTTTCCAAGTACTGTAACATTTTGGGAAAAAATAAACACTGAAAAGTAATAAAAGCATCAGTGCAGGACAGTCTGTGCTTTTACCTGGGGTACTGGGTCTAGCAGAAGTCAGAGAGCGGGATCCCAGCTCCTCCTTCTAGAAGGTCCTGAAGGTCAATGGTTCTTGCATTCTTGGCCCAACCCAATGTAGCTCCAGTTTCTCTGAAGCTGAGTCACGATTTCTCCCCAGAAAGAAGTCGGCATTGGTGAAAAACCAACCACAGTATTTCTGTTGCAGTGTCCCGTGACCTCTCAATCCAGAGACCCCTGAGTATAATAGGGTCTTCAAATGTCCTCAACAATGAGGACCAAACCCTGGGAAGAGCCCCAATATGTCATCACCTACTGTACTTTCTCACCTACCAGCATGTTCTGGGGAAGCTCCCAGAGTCCCCTACTCAGCACTCAGCCAACAAGGCAGCTTCTCTGTCACACCTCAGGAGGCAGGAAGTTACTGCAAAGGCCCCAGGGTCTCCCCAGGGCATCGGGTGAACCGGCTGGAAATACAGCTCTGGCTCTCTATCCTGCGGCAGTGAGAATGGAGCTGGACCCCATGACCTGGGAAGAAGGAGGGCTTTGCAGGATCCAGCAGCTCTGCTGCAGAAGGGATTGGGAAAAAAGGGCCTAAAAGGGGACAGAAGCATACACACCCAATTCCTCCTGCTGCTGAGGAAGGGATGGGTCTCCTGTCTGGGAGCTCTGCCCTGACCATCCCTCAACAGGGAAACTGTGGGAGGACTGTGGGGCATCATTGGTCTTACCACAAACACTGCCACTATCAGCTCCACTCAAGGCCCCCCTGTGGTTGGAGGGCAGCTGGTGAGGTGAAAACCCTGCACAAAACCTGGTTTAATGCAGGGCCTCCTCACCAGGCTCTCAGGGCTCACAAGACACTTCATTCTCTGCTCACTGTCACAGTAGACCACTGCCAAGGGACAGCCACCTGTCCCGCTGATCACTACCTCCCTAAACAAGCAGGTGCCATGTGCTCAAGAGGATCTGTCACCAGAGTTAATACAAACACCAGCAGATCTAAATTCAACCTGGGACCCCTCCCCAGAAAGGTTCCTGGGGTCCCTTGCAGTAGAAGTACCATGAAGGGTAATATTGCTCTATCCTCCATCCCCCCACTGCTGCCAGGGTGTTATCTGTCTGAAGGCTTCACTCTGTGCCCTCGAAGGAGAGGGACTGTAGTTCCCGCTGAAGGGAGATGCTGACACAGAGACAGAACCATGAACAGTTTATTGGGGAGATACCAGGAGAGACAAAGCACAGGGTACAGGATGGGCAGGGAAAGCATTCAGACCACCAGGAAGAAACATTCATATCTTGACTAGATATAAACTCATTGGAGCCTGGTTGTTGGAGGTCAAGGAAGTCTTCAGATTACAAAATTATTACCCTGTAAGGCAAGAGGATTTGGGTTAGTACAATGAGATCTTATGTTTTCCTAAATGCTCTCTGCCTTGCATACTGTATCTGAGGCCTTGGATGAACACTTGTGTGTGTGGCCACATCTGTGAGTCTGTATGTAATAGACAATAACTGTCTTCACATCTCACATAGAAATATCTGATTGTACCTGTTCTCTTAACTATATTTTACTTCATTGTGGCTAGGACCTGACATTTAATAGAAAAAAAGGGGGCTCTTTGTCTTGTCTTTGAAATGAGAATTGCCACTACCGGGGCTGAGGTATTACACTCTTAGTGTATTTTATGGACTTAAACAAACATTTTTTGATGCTCATTGGCATGGAGCTATTTTCATTTAAACAGTGAGAATGGTGAATGGTCAGAGCCCAGATTCTTTGCCAATTATTATTATTATTTTTTCTTTTTGAGACAGAGACAGAGAAAGCACAAGCTTGTGAGCGAAGAGGGATGGGGGAGAAGGTGAGGCAGAGAGAGAATCCCAGATAGGCTCCACACTCAGCACCGAGCCCGACTTGGGCCTCAATCTCTAAAGCTCGAGATCATGACCTGAGCAGGAATCAAGATTCTGCTGCTTAACCCACTGAGTCGCCCAGGAGCCCCAGCAGGTTCTTTATGTACTTCAACTCCTATTGTTCTAGTGACCTCAGAATCCAATATGTTCTCTCTATGGCAGATTAAAATAAAAGCTGAGGCTCTGAGAAGGCCCCACTGAGAGCTGGTATTTGGACTGAGAAATCTGGAATACAGGCAAATCTGGACACTGGGACTGAAGTCCCAGGGAAATGCACAGCTATAGACAGGGTGGTGATGCCGATGCGGAGGCCTGGTGACAGGGCTCCAGCTAGGGCTGCTCCTGGCCAACCCTGACTCTCCCACTAACAGTCTGACTCGGGCTGAGGCCAGGGCGGCCACCCTTCACTGGTTCTCCGTCTTGTCTTCATGTTTTCTCACTGCGGGACTTAAAGTCAGCCAGACAAGAATCCCCAAAGACCAAGTTAAATTTCCCAAATCTCCACGACACTCTTTCACATGGTTCAGAATTTTCAGAAATTCAGGGAAACAACGCTCTTCACAGACTATGAGTGAATGGCCTCATGGCAAAAATGAATTTCTGAGACAAATAATGGCGTGATCCACACTGTGTGAGTGAACACATGCTGCAGTCGGTGTGGACGGCATGGTGTCTTCACACTCACTCTCAAGCTGCTGGCCTGCCAGGAACGGCCTCACCCTCCCTGAGAGAAGCACAGCCTCTCCCTGAGCACCGCAGGCCTTCTGGGCATCCACAACCTCCTGTTTCTGTGTGACTCAGGGCTCCCTCCCTTCTTTCTAGATACATCTCTAGTTCTTCCCTTATACAGAACACACAGTCTATGTCCTGTCATCAGTGTGTCTCTCCCTTCTCTCAGACACACACCTTCAATTCCTCACATTAAGGCCTCATCCCTCCCGGAGCACAGAGCATCGTCTCCATACCATATGTGTGTGAAACCTGCTGTGCCCAGCATTCGGAGAAGGGCAGGTCTCTGCCACCAAAAGGAGCCTACAACCCTCTCAGTATGACTGGAAGACAAGGTCCATCAATTCTAAATACAGAACAACCAGAAGAAAGTTACCATGTCTTTAGCAGTCTTCACTCCCTCATGCCACGAGAGGCCTGTGGTCAGCACCGCTGGTCCTTGTGAAGGACGCACAAGCATCTATACCCACACCATGGAAAAGACAGAAGCTTCTCCACCTGGAAGTTACTGGGCAACATTCCAACAAACCCTCTGCACCTGCCTCCAGCATCTGCCACTTTTTCTTTCATTCTCACCTCCCAGACCATACAAGAGCATTGCCTACAAGTTTCTAAACTGCAGAGGACAAGGGCAGACGCCTACGCTAATGAACAATGAAGGGACCACAGACCTTGTCAGGCGTATATACAACTAAGGAAATGACAGCTTAAACCCTACACACTGCAGATGAAATGAGAGGTGTTTTTCCCTCCCAGAACAACGTATGCAGATACTGGATGTGCACAACGGTAAGAGACAGATGTCTGCCATTGTGCAACGGAGACACTTCCTTCCCAACAATGGCACCTGCCCACTGCTTAGTGTGTGCAAATAGCCAGGCACAAGCACGTGTGTCCTGAAGAACTTCAGAATCATACAGCGTCCCCAGCCTGGTTTCCCCTTGAATGTCAAGCCCTGAACACAAACTCTGCCTTTGCTCCACTGACACAACCAGAAGGTGATGATCTGGAAATAGACGCCTGTAAGCTCTGCATGAAGACTTGTCACTTTGAACGGGAAACGACACCACACACAGACCCCAGGATATACCCAACACACACAGATCAGGACACTGTGCTGCCCAGAGAGGAACAGGACTCCAGAAATGGGTACAACTGAAAACACGCCTGCATTTACTTGGTTCTTTTCTGGGACCTTCTCATGCACGGTGCTGCTATTGTCCCCTTGGGCTCCACAGGCTTCTGATTGGGACCGAAGGCTGAGAAGGGACAGAGGTGGTTTCAGACTGGCGACGACCACACAGGATTCAAGCCAACCCTCTACCCCTGCCCCAGCCTATTCCCCTCTCTCCTTCTGAAGGGTCCACTGTGTTTCTCACAGGACTCCCCTGACCCCTGTGGACGAAGGCGGGAACTGTCCATCACCCTCGCAGATACGACCACTCTGCCTGGGACATATGTTTCCAGAACTAATCTATAATGCTGGACAACTGGGGGTCTCCACATGTGAGACTGATGTGAAGGTTGTGCTTCATCCAGCCCAGAGCCCAGAACATCGTGTCTGTGTAGTACACCTGGGCAATGCTTCTATGTCTGTCCTCTGTGGAATGTCACTTTTCTGCTCCATAGTAGACGCCTGCTGCCCAGTTCTTTATGGCGAACCAGACAGTCCATGATATGGACGTCAGACAAAGTGGAGGAATGTTACCATGTCCTCACTTGGGCTTATTGCTGCATTGCAAAACCTTGTGGTACCACCTCTCCATCCTCTCCACCGACAGAAGGGGTTCAACTATGAATAAGCTCTATGACCCATGTCAATTCAGATCATCTCACCTTGTGGTGGAGGAACGAGGTGTGGCCGAGGCCCCCATGTCGACCACTGTGGAGGTGGATGAGGAGGAGGGAAGTCTGGTACATTCCACCCCATGTGGTAGGGCATACGGAGGAGCCCTGGGCAATGAGGGAACTCTCTCACACCTCTAGCGACCTGCAGAACAGACAAGAAAATATTTTAGCAAAACAGACAAAAGTTGCAACACCAAGAAAAGAAACCAAAACACAGAGCTCTCAGCATCCGGCTCCTTCTCCAATACCACCTTCCAGGAGAGCTGCATCATGCTAGAAAACTTACATGCCAGTACAATGAGCGGGGAGAGGGCAATGGCTTTTACAGAAATAGCCTGTCACCACACATTACTGCCCATGTCGGCCCACATTCTCCAGCAATAAGTAGTGTCTTCAAGATGAAAAAGGATCATTGCAAACTAAAGCAGCACATTCCAGACACGGAGGCATCGAAATCCTGGACAATACTTCCTCTATCCTCCTCAGCCACCAGAGAAGATTTTGCTTTGAGCAGAATAGAGAGAATGTGATGAAACTGAATGCCCTTTCTCCACAAAGTTTCCGAGCCACTTGAGGGGAATCGTTGGCCTATAAGTCCCTGACTCTCCCCACGCTGCCTCGCTCCTGACAAAGGGGTCCTCTACTCTCTACAGTTTCTGTCCATGGCTACAAAGACACTTGAGGAATTAGGGCCTTGTGGTCTGACAGGGGCACTGGAACAGTGTCGTCCAAGGGACATGATATCAAAAACCTTTATTTACACTGAGCAGCTGTGCTTGTCTTTTTTTTTTTTTAAAGATTTTATTTATTTGACAGAGAGAGATCAGAAGCAGGCAGAGAGAGAGAGAGGAAGGGAAGCAGGCTCTCTGCTGAGCAGAGAGTCTGATGTGGGGCTTGATCTTAGGATATAGGATCATGACCTGAGCCTAAGGCAAAGGCTTTAACACATTGAGCCACACAGGCGTCCCCTGTGTTTGTCTGAAAACACAGCCATTTGGAAATTTCAACCTACTGAGTTCCAGAGTAATTTTGTACAATGGGAAATGAAGATGGGAAGGCTATATAAGAGAATTCACAAAAGGGTATATGCTTCCCAGTGGAAAACTCCACATGTGTGATGAGAAAAGAAATCAACTCTCACAGTAACTTAGGACCAAATGACCTGCTCCTGGAAACCCAGCTGAAGGGCTGGGAGGCAGTGATCATGCACGTAATCACTGATGTCCCCCTTCAGAACGTGTGACCCAGTGTGCGATTACGACAGTGCACATAAGAGCTTTGACACTTCAAAATACTTGTAGAAAGGGTCTTAAGTGGGCTGGTTCTGCAAGGCACATTTTCCATCAGAAGTAAAATGGAGATGACTTGTGAAACATGCCCTGAGAACATTGCAGACTGCAAAGGAGACAGTATAAAATGCAGAGAGAGTTTTCCCCAGTTTCCGTTTGTGAGGATTCCCAGACCCATCTATCCCCAGCATGAGCACAACACCAGTGCACCTGAACGTAACCTAAAGGGAGTCGCGCTGGCCAGAAGACTTCACTGTGGAGGGAGGGGCCCTCCTCCCCCAGTTAATTCCCCGGAGTGCACTGTGGGCAGGCAGGGGTACACATCTGCACACACATCTTCCCCACCACCATGTTCCAATACTATAGCATCTGTGCCAGAACAGCTATCCGCCCCCTGTGTCTCACCTAGCACCTGGGGTGAAGAGATTCCATGGGGAAAACTACTGTCACCACATGTTAATATAGATCTGCACACCTCGACAGAGACAAGAGTGTGACACCAAGGATAATCAACTAAGGAAAAAACTCCATTCATGACAGGCCAGAATCTACAGCTGGGACCACACCTCCCCCATCACAGCAAACAGAGCAGCTCCTTCTATACTTTGAGAACAAACACAATGATAGGCCGTGGAAAGCCTGTTGTCCACACGTGGAAGTGCAGGTGCTTATGGGTCAACCGGAAGCCCACCAGCATCCCCCCTGAACAGCTCTGCTTCCCTCCCTGACAATGGGATCTCCTACGCTCCACAAGGGCTGTCCATGGCCACAGACACCGCTGACGAGATAGGACTGTCCGGAGTCCTGCAGAGGACCTGGAAGAGTGCTTTCTGAGTAACAGGACCCCTTTGAGTGAGCGAGACCAGCTCTGTGGATCTACGTCCCCGACATTTGGACAGTCCTTAGCTCAGGCACAGAGCAAATGCCTAGTCTTTGGTACTGAGACCCACTGATGGGCCGATTCGATACCCCCAAATGGGAACCAGTGTGTCTGGAGAGCACAGGCAATGCTCCCAAGATGGGTCGGGAGAGACCCTATGAGTTGGCACAGCCATCAGACCCCATCACAACCCGCTCATGGAAGCACAAGTAAAACACGTGTGAGGTGTGGGCCTTGCAGAGAGTCACTGGGATTCCCTCTTCAGGGCTGCTGCTCCAGGGGGTGTTTTCTATGACACACCTGGCACCTGCCAGAGTTCATCATCATCTCACCCAGGGGCCAACTGGAGGGATTCCAGCTGTCGTCTTCATCCACTCAGATGGGACGCACGGGAGGTCACAGCTCACCTTCTCCACAAACACTCAAGCTGCCCAAAGCATGTGGGGCAAGTGTGACGCGGTCTTGGCTTTTCCCATTTTCCATCTGAGGACCTCTGCAGATACCCTCCCAGGTTAGTCTCCTGACCCGAATAGTAAAAATGCTCCAGCTCCCACAGGAAAGCAAACGGCAAGGAGTCAGCTGGAGTAGCTGACTTCACTGTGGGGTGAGATGTCACCCTCCTTCAGTTATGTACACACACACATACACGCACGTCCACACACACACACATACACACACAGATGCATGAGGTGAGCATCCTACCATCACGTGTCTCAAAGCATCTACAGCTTTGGGAGGAAGCACAAAATTGAAGATCTCTAACGGAGCAGGCAGAGGCTCCTGGGTGAACAGCGTGCACTCTGAAAGGGATGATCGCAGGACACACACCAAGGCCACAGGCTAGGACAGGGACCTGTCCACACTGCAATCCATTTCAGAAACGGACACAACTAAAAATGCCCAAGCACTTACCGTATGCATCTCTGGGTTGCTTTGAGGGCTAGTGCTGCTGTTCATCCTGGGAACCACTCTAGATGCTAGATCAGACAAAGGTCAGAGTTTTATATTGGTTTCGTGCCCTCCATGCCTTCCTCTCCCCATCTTGCACTCTTTCCCACACTTGGGTCCCTTATCAGAAGGTTTCACCCGTGACTCAAGTGAGTCCTTTGCAATGAGAGACACCAGTCTCCTCTTGCCTGAGACACTCCAGGTCCCTGGTTCCAGTGTTTCTGTAAGTAACCCATCACGTGTAAACAGGTCGGGGTACAACTGGCTATCAACACTAAAATTGGGGTGCTCAACACACATCAGAAAAAAATCACTGTATCTTCATAGATTAAACACCTAAGTGAGAATAGCCTTGCGTGGGGACATCCACAAACCCTCAACATGAACAGCCCATGTTCTCTTCTCAGGCCACAGGTGAATGGTTCATTTGTCCATCCTGCATTTGGGACCTAGAATGCGTGACTGGCCAACAAATAAACATTTCAGGGAAGAAACAGATTTTGACATTTGTATAGTCACGAAAAAAGAAATCATAGACAGATTGAGCAATAAAGCTATGGCATTGCACCGAAAACATGAGAGGAGTAAAATATATTTCATTGCTCAATATGGTCCTATAGATGACAAATAAAACAAAAATATAGAAACCTCCATAATGAGTAAATAAATGCCCTTTTTCACAAATAGTCTTTTTTTTTTTGTCAAGGTTTGACCACTGAGTCAAAGTGGAAAGGGTGCTCGTCTCGCACCTTCTCAGGCTCAGCTCTTCCAAAGGGGGTAGCAGGGGGAAGGTGTGGAGTGGCGTGAGCTCCACCTGTCACGGGGGCAAGTGTCCTGCTGCCTGGGGACATATAAGAAAAGCACCCTCCTGTCACCCCTTCAGACAACCTGCAGGCTGGAGGTGGACACACAGCAATCACCCACAGGAACAGGAAGGACACCGTGTGGTTTCACAGCAGAAATCAGGCTGCTGCATTTCACATCGTGCTCCCTACCTTGCCACACAGGCTTCTGCGACTCAGGCCTTCCCGGCATCAGTTCCTGCCTCACGGATCCCACAGGTAGCATCTCCCTTTGCATCATGCGCAGTCTTGAACACAGAAAAAGAATGGACATCTCTAAGAATTACAACACCATGTCCTCTCCTACGCAGTAAACAGCATAGCCGTTACCTCTCCAAACACCCGTAAAAACGCACATTAAACTCTCACACCTGTATTTCAGGTAGGCGTTCTCCCTGCTCTGCTGCATCATCCTTGTTTCCCAATACCGAGCCTTCATCTGCGGCAGAAAAACACACCCACCTTCAGTTGTGTCCAACTGTGCCGCAAACGAAGATGAGGAAAAGGAAAATACTTACCCAGTTAGCCAGAGCGTTCCTCTCTTGAACTGCGATCTGAAAAAGCCAACACACCAGAAACCCATGTTCAGGGCTCTAAGGCCCACGACCATCACCTGCAGGGGGCGCCAAGGGGTCAGTGTGTTGGACACAAGTCCCATTACCTTGTGGTTGAAGGTGAGGTTAGACTCCTGCAGCTCTTCCTGCATTTTTTCCACTTCTTGTCTGTGAGGGGGATAATTGTTTTCATCAGACAAAACACAACACTGGGTGTGATTTTCAATCATCTGCCAATGTGGCCATCCTCCTCTTATCTGTCCCCTCATACAATTGATCCTGACACAGGAAACACTTTCACCTGACTATAATTGGACTGTGGGATCAAAGCTGTTCTTACAGCCTTTTCTTCATCATTTTTCTTTGCCTGCAGGATCAAAACTGACAAAACTTCCTTACCCGTTTTCAATCTTTCCCTCAGTTATCACATGAAAAATGTCTTTTGTCATGAAGCTCTATTCTCCTTTAACTTCTATCCTCACTATGGTTCCCAGGTTTGCAAAGACCAGCACCATCAGATGCCACTACTGGGCTTATGGGAAGGACTCATCCTAGGACAAACTGTTTTCCTCCAAACACCACCTCAAGGACGCTGGTATGGAGCTAGTTTCCACAGTCAGGCCAAACTGGGGATCCGGATATGTTTAGTAACGTAATTGTTTTGTGCCTTATCTTTCTGTGTCAGTTAATTCGCTCTGGATACATCCTCTAAATTTTAGTGTATATTACTTAATTGAGTTCTCAAAATGTACAAAGATTAACAATCCAAAGGGAGGGAGGAGTCAAGATGGTCGAGAAACAGCAGGCTGAGATGACATCAGGTAGCAGGAGACGAGCTAAATAGCTTATCAAAACATTCCAAACACCTACAAATTCAACAGGAGATCCAAGAGAAAAAGAGCATCAATTTGAGAAACAGAAAATCGACTACTTTCTGAAAGGTAGGACCCACGGAGAAGTGAATCCAAAGCGACGGGAAGAGAGACCCTGGGGGGAGGGTCCAGCTTCTGACAAGCAACAGAGCACAAAACCAGGAATTTTAAAAGCGATGCGCACTGAGGGATATCGCTCCAGAGGCTAAACCGGGCTGAAGCCCGTGCAGGGACAGTGTGCACCCAGGTCCTGCAGGGTCACAGAAGGCCCGGGGGTGTCTGAGTGTCATAGAACATGCATGTATTAGAGCAGGGAAGCCGGGAACAGAAAGAGAGCCAAGGAGTGACCTCTCAACTCAGCGTTACCTTGAACCGTAATCCATGGCACAGGATCTGGGGAAATCCCCCCAAAAGAGCTCAGCGATCTAAGGGTTTCAGAGACTCCAGGTGGAGCTGTGTGCCAGAGACAGAGACACTTGGTCACAGCGTGGGTGAGGTCTGAGCACAGCCGGAGGCCAGGGAGAGGGAAATGATGAGTGCTTTTCTCTGAGGGCGCACTGAGGAATGGGTCCCTGAGCTCTCAGCTCCTCCAGGCCAGAGATTGGGAGGCCGCCACTTTCATTACTGATCTCTGGAACTCTACGGAAAAGTGTTCAGGAAACAAAATCTCCTGAAAGTGACCCCAGAGACCCCAGCGGATTTCTTAGCCTGGCCTCTGGAAAGGGTGGTGCAATTCCGCCTGGGGCAAAGAGACCTGCGGATCACTACAACAGGCCCCTCCCTGAGAAGACCAACAAGAAATCCAGTCAAGACCAAGTTCACTTACCAAGGAGAACAGTGGAATACTAGAGGAGGCGTAAGCAAACCATGAATTCACGGCTTACTCCTCATGATACTTTAGTCTTGCAAAGTTAATTTTTTAACACTACTTTTTTTATCTTCAGCTAATTTTTTTTAACTTTTACCGTTTCTTCTTTTAACATTTTTTAAACTAGTTTATCTTAACAATACTTTTCATTAAAAAATTTTTTTCGAACCTTCATTATTATTGTTGTATGTTATCCTTCATTGTATCTAACTTCAGTTTCTGTATACACGTAGGGTTTTTTCTTCTAAAAAATTTGGGGTACAACTTCTTCTAATAGATGAAACTACACCCTAAATCTACCACCGGGCTTGTTCTACTCTCCAGCCTGAGCAATTCTTCTCCACTTTCTTTTTCTTTATTCTCCCAACCAACTTACATATCAACTCTTTCTTTAGAAATTTAAAAAAAAATCTTTTCATCTTAATAGTAATATTCTGTCCTTTCATTGTGTTTACTCTTATATATGTTTTCCATTCTTTAAAATTTTGGGAGGTAATTTCTTGTAAGAGACAAAAATACACCCAAAATTAAGTGAATGACGCTGTTCTAGTCACCAGTCTAATATGTATATATGTATTTCTTTTTTATATTATTTCATTATTTGTATTCTTTTAAAATTTTTTTCCCTGAACTTCCTTTTACCCCCTTTCTCTCCCACCACGATTTGGGGTCTCTTCTGATTTGGCTCAAGCACACTTTCCTGGGGTCTTTCCCACCCTTTTAGTATTTTATTTGCTCCTTCAAATATTCTTATCTGGACAAAGTGACAAGGTGGAAAAACTCACCACAAAAAAAAGAACAAGAGGCAGTACCGAAGGCTAGGGATCTAATCAATATGGACATTGGTAATATGTCAGATCTAGAGTTCAAAATGACGATTCCCAAGGTTCTAGCCACACGCTACAAAGGCATGGAAGATATTAAAGAAACCCTATCTGGAGATATAAAAGCCCTTTCTGGATAAATAAAAGAACCACAGTTTAACCATGTTGAAATCAAAAAAGTTATTAAAGAGGTGCAATCAAAGATGGAGGCTCTTACTGCTAGGATAAATGAGGCAGAAAAAAGAATTAGTGATATAGAAGACCAAATAACAGAGAATAAAGAAGCTGAGCAAAAGAGAGACAAACAACTACAGGACTACTTGGGGAGTATTCCAGAGATAAGTGATACCATAAGACAAAACAACATTAGAATAACTGGGATTCCAGAAGGAGAAGAAGAGAGAGCAGAGCAGAAGGTCTATTGGAGAGAATTATTGGAGAGAATTTCCCTAATATGGCAAAGGGAGCAAGCATCAAAATCCAGGAGGTGTAGAGAACCCCCCTCGAAATCAATAAGAATAGGTCCACAACCCGTCATCTAATAGTAAAATTTACAAGTCTTAGCAACAAAGAGAAAATCCTGACAGCACCCCGGGACAAGAAGTCTGTAACATACAATGGTAAAAATATTAGATTGGCAGCAAACTTATCCAAAGTGACATGGCAGACCAGCAAGGACTGGCAAGATATATTCAGAGCAATAAACGAGAACAATATGCAGCCAAGAATACTATATCCAGCTAGACTATCATTGAAAATAGAAGGAGAGGTAAAAACATTCCAGGACAAACAAAAACTGAAAGAATTTGCAAACACCAAACCAGCTCTACAAAAAATATTGAAAGTAGTCCTCTAAGCAAAGAGAGAGCCTAAACGTTGTAGATCAGAAAGGAACAGATACAACATACAGTAACAGTCATCTTACAGGCAATACAACGGCACTAAATTTATATCTCTCAATAGTTCCCCTGAATGTAAATGGGTTAAATGCCCCAATCAAAAGACACAGGGTATCAGAATGGATAAAAAAACAATACCCAACCATATGCTGCCTACAAGAAACTCATTTTAGACCCTAAGACACATCCAGATTTAAAGTGAGGGTGTGGAAAACAATTTACCATGCTAATGAAAATCAGAAGAAAACTGGAGTGGCAATCCTTCTATCAGATCAATTAGATTTTATGCCAAAGACTATAGTAAAAGAGATGAGGAAGGACACTATATTATACTCAAAGGGTCTCTCCAACAAGAAGATCTAACAATTTTAAATATCTACGCCCCTGACATGGGAGTAGCCAACTATATAAACCAATTAATAACAAAATCAAAGAAACACATCAACAATAATACAAGAAGAGTAGGGGACTTTAACACTCTCCTCACTGAAATGGACAGATCATGCAAGCGAAAGATGAACAAGGAAATAAAGGCCTTAAATGACACACTGGACCATCACAGATGTATTCAGAACATTCCATCCCAAAGCAACAATATGTATTCTTCTCTAATGCACATGGAACATTTTCCAAAATAGATCACATTCTGGGTCATAAATCCGGCCTCAACCGGAATCAAAAGATTGGGATCATCCCCTGCATATTTTCAGACCACAAAGCTCTGAAGCTGGAACTCAATCACAAGAGGAAAGTTGGAAGGAACTCAAATGACAGAGAAAGGAAGCTAAAGACCATCCTATTAAAGAATGAATGGGTCAACCAGGAAAATAAAGAAGAATTGAAAAAAAAAATTCATGAAAACAAATGACAATGAAAACACAATGGTTCAAAATCTGTGGGACACAGCAAAGGCAGTGCTGAGAGGAAAATATATAGCGATACAAGCCTTTCTCAAGAAATAAGAAAGTTCTCAAATACACAACCTAACCCTACACCTAAAGGAGCTGGAGAAAGAACACCAAAGAAAACCTAAACTCAGCAGGAGAAGAGAAATCATAAAGATCAGAGCAAAAATTAATGAAATAGAAACAAACAGGGGCGCCTGGGTGGCTCAGTGAATTGGGCTTCTGCCTTCGGCTCAGGTCATGATCCCAGGGTCCCGGGATCGAGCCCCGCATCGGGCTCTCTGCTCAGCGGGAAGCCTGCTTCCTCCTCCCTCTCTCTGCCTGCCTCTCTGCCTACTGCCTACTTGTGATCTCTCTCTCTGTCAAATAAATACTTAAAATCTTTCAAAACAAACAAACCAACAAATAAACCAAAGAATAGAACAAATCAATGAAACTAGAAGCTGGTTCTCTGAAAGAATTAATAAGATTGATAAACCCCTGGCCACACCTATGAAAGGAAAAGAAAAAGGACCCAAATTAATAAAATCACAAATGAAAGAGGAGAAATCAAACCAACACCAAAGAAATACAAACAATTATAAGAACATATTATGAGCAACTCTTCGCCAACAAATTTGACAATCTGGAAGAAGTGGGTGTACTAGTAGAGACAATATTATCTACCACAAGTGAGCCAGGAAGAAATAGAAAACCTTAACAGGCCCATAACCAGTAGGGAGACTGAAATAGTCATCAAAAATATCCAAACAAATAAAAGCCCAGGGCCAGATTGCTTCCCAGGGAAATTCTTTCAAACATTTAAAGAAGAATTAATTCCTATTGTCCCGAAACTGTTCCAAAAAACTGAAATGGTAGGAAAACTTCCAAACTCGTTTTATGAGGCCTGCATCACCTTGATCCCCAAACCAGACAAGGATCCCATCCAAAAAGAGAATTACAGATCAAGATCCTTGATGAACACAGACGCAAGTATTCTCACCAAAATACTAGCCAATAGGATCCAAGAGTACATTAAAATGATTATTCTCCACCACCAAGTGGGATTTATTCCAGGGCTGCAAGGTTGGTTCAACATCCGCAAATCAATTAATGTGATACAATACATTAAGAAAAGAACAAGAACCACATGATACTCTCAATAGATGCTGAAAAAGCATTGGACAAAGTATAGCATTCCTTCCTGATCAGAACACTTCAAAGTGTAGGGATAGAGGGCACATATCTCAATATTATCAAAGCCATCTATGGAAAACCCACTGCAAATATCATTCTCAATGGAGAAAAACTGAGAGCTTTTCCGCTAAGGTCAGGAACACGGCAGGGATGTCCATTATCACCACTGCTATTCAACATAGTACTAGAAATCCACGCCTCAGCAATCAGACAACAAAAAGATATCAAAAACATCCAAATCGTCAAAAAAAAAAAAAAAGTCAAACTCTCACTCTTTGCAGATGATATGATACTATATGTGGAAACCCCAAAAGACTTCACTCCAAATCTGATAGAACTTGTACAGGAATTCAGTAAAGTGTCAGGATATAAAACCGATGCACAGAAATCAGTTGCATTGCTTTACACAACAACAAGACAAAAGGACGAAAATTAAGAGTCAACCCCATTTACAACTGCAACAAAAACCACAAGATAATTAGGAATACAACTAAGCAAAGAGGCAAAGAATCTATACTAAGAAAACTCTAAAGTACTCATGAAAGAAATTGAGGAAGACACAAAGAAATGGAAAAAGGTTCCATGCACCTGGATTGGAAAAACAAATATTATGAAAATGTCTTTGCTACCTAAAGAAATTCACACATTTAATGCAATCCCTATCAAAATCCCATGCATTTTTTTTCAAAGAAATTGAACAAATAATCCTAAAATTTATATGGAACCAGAAAAAACCTCGAATAGCCAAAGCAATATTGAAAAAGAAAGCCAAAGTTGGTGGCATCACAATTCTGGAATTCAAGCTCTGCTACAAAGCTGTCATCATCAAGACAGAATGGTACTGGAACAAAAACTGACACATAGATCAATGGACCAGAAGAGAGAACCCAAAAATACACCCTCAACTCTATGGTCAACTAATCTTCAACAAAGCAGGAAAGAACGTCCAATGTCCAAATGACAGTCTCTTCAACAAATGGTGTTGGGAAAATTGGATAGCCACATGCATTAAAATGAAATTGGACCATTTCCTTACACTACATAGTAAAATAGACTATAAATGGACGAAGGACGTCAATGTGAGAAAGGAATCCATCAAAATCCTTGAGGAGAATACAGGCAACAACATCTTCAACCTCAACCACAGCAACTTCTTCCTAGAATCATCATCAAAAGGGAGGAAATCAAAGGCAAAAACAAATTATTGAAACTTCATCAAGACCAAAAGCTTCTGCACATCAAAGGAAACAGTTAACAAAACCAAAAGACAACTGACAGAATGGGAGAAGATATTTGCAAACAACATATCAGATAAAGGGGTAGGATCCAAAATCTATAAAGAGCTTCGGAAACTCAATACCCAAAGAACAAATAATCCAATCAAGAAATGGCAGAGGACATGAACAGACATTTCTGCAAAGACATCCAGATGGCCAACAGACACATGAAAAATTGCTCCACATCACTCGGCATCAGGGAAATTCAAATCAAAACCACAATGAGATACCACCTCACACTAGTCAGAATGGCTAAGATTAACAAGTCAGGAAATGACAGATGCTGGCGAGGATGCATAGAAAAAGGAACACTCTTACACTTTTGGTGGGAATGTAAGCTGGTGCAACCAACTCTGGAAAACAACATGGTGGTTTGTCAAAAAGCTGAAAATAGAGTTACCCTATGACCCAGCAATTGCACTACTGGCTATTTACCCTAATGATACAAACGTAGTGATCTGAAGGGCCACGTGTACCTGAATGTTTATAGCAGCAATGTCCACAATAGCCAAACTACGGAAAGGACCTAGAGGTCCATCAAAAATGAGTGGATAAAGAAGATGTGGTATATATATATACAGTGGAATACTATGAAGCCATCAAAAGAAATATCTTGCCATTTGCGACGACGTGCATGGAACTAGAGGGAATTATCCTTATCGAAAGAAGTAGACCGGAGAAAGACAACTATCATAGGGTCTCCCTGATATGAGGAAGTGGAGATGCAACGTGGGGGGTTGTGGGGTAGGAAAAGAATAAATGAAACAAGATGTCACAAAATAAACTGAGGGATGCTGGGGGGAAGGTTGTAGGGAGAGGATGGTGGGGTTATGGACACTGGGGAGGGTATGAGCTATGGTGAGTGCTGTGAAGTGTGTAAGCCTGGTGAATAACAGACCTGTACCCCTGGGGCTAAGAATACATCATAGGTTTATAAGAAAATTAAAAAATTAAAAAAAAATCCAAAGGGAACTTTTCAGGAGCCAATAGTATGTAGTGTCTGAACTTACCTGTACTTCTCCATTTCTTCTTCAGTTACTTTCAGATATTTATTGGCGGCTAACAGCTCATTCTTAGTTGCATTCAATTCATACAGTTTCTCTTCTAGCTTCCTAAGATGGGAGAGATATATACATTGTCCAGTAGCCACGGTAATGAATTTTTGCCATTTATTCTTCTAGCACACCTGATGGCCTATGTTGGAATGTCCCCGCCAAAAGCACAGACTGACAACACAACAGGAAAATGAATGAAGGCCCCATTTAGGGTTGAAGAAACATCGAACTTTTGCTGCTGTCCAAGCTCCCTGCAATCGGGGCTGTCTTTTTACTTGTCTACTTTAACTCATTCACCATGTCACCAAATAATATTGCACTCTGTGCCCTCTTGGAATGCATCTTTGGTTTGAGATGGTGAAGGCTCATTTCAATTCAAAGTGAAAAGCCAAGCCTGACGAGCTACACTCATTAGGATGAATAGGGGCCCATCATTAGTCTCTGTGGGGAGCCCTGATCCTCAGACCAAGGCTGTGCCCCCACATTCAGCCCAAAGGAACTTCCAGAATATGGCTTCACTGGTATGGAAACTCACTCCCACACATCTCTAGGCTTTAGAAGTACAACCCCTGGCTCCTCGGGGTACTTCCTGGTATAGGAAAAGGCCAATCTTAGTGCCGAAAATATGTCCTCAAATAATCCATGTGAACTGTCACATACTCAGGGTGTTATCTCAGTGGAACATAGTTCAGATGTAAATCTGTCAACTCCAGTTACTCTAACTTTATTTAAAAAAAAAGATTTTATTTATTTATTTGAGAGAGAGAGATCTGAAGTATGCAGAGAGGTAGGCAGAGTGTGTGTGTGTGGGGGGAAGCTGGCTGTCCACTGAGCAGAGAACCCAATGCTGGGCTCCATCCCAGGGGGACCATGAACTCAGCCGAAAGCAGAGGCTCTAACCTACTGAACCACCCAGGCGCCCCAAGTCAACCTTCTTGACCAAAACCAGCTTCATGGATGGTGAAGGCAGCAAACGGTGATGCTTAGAAAGTTTGGTCTGCTGGGCTGCCCTCAACTCTTTTGTTCATGGTGTTCATTCACAAGGTTTCAACAGGACACTTGTCAAGAATCTCATGCAGAAAGACTTAGGGACAGACAAAAGCTCTAGAAAGAGAAGGACAGGAGCATCTGCTTCTGCTCTCTCAACCATCCTTCAGCAAATGTCTTCTGGAGCGGCAGTCAGTGTGTGGCTCAGGGATATGGTGTTGAAGAGAGAAAGGTGGTCAGGACATTGGGCCTGCCCCAAGAAGGTCCTGAAGTATGTAAATTAAAAGTAAGACTCCTTGCTTTGCCTGAATTGTGTTCTAACAGCAGAAATAAAAGTAATGAAATATTATTATTATTAAAATTAATATTATTTCAAAGATTGATTTGAGAGAAGGAAAGAGTGAGGGGAGTGGGTCTTTACCAATGAACAGAACCCAAGTGCCTGTGAGAGAGAGTGGCCCCCACCCCTGATGTGGGAAGGAATAACACAAAGCTGAGTCTCCAGGGTAGACAGGGAACAGTTTTGCTTTTCCACATGAATGAGGGACTCCAACGTCCTTATCTCTCCTGAGAAATAAAAGGACACACTGGACAAGAGAGCAAACTTGTGAGTGAATGCACCCAATTTCTAAAGGGCACATGAAGAAACATGATAATCAGATGGAGAAGAAGGAAGCCTAGGAGAAAGCCAGCCTGGCAGTGGGAGCCAGTTTCCGGAGGACACATCAGTGAATTCTAGAACAGGCAAGTGAATACAAAGTAAATTAACAAGCAACCTTTTGGCGACAGGTTGGAATGCAACAAGTGAAGCTCTCATCCGCCAGCAAAGGTGAGACTTAGTGAAACTGCAGGCTTTGGTTGGGATCCAAGAGACATACACCTAGAAAATCGTGTGGAGTGGCACCAGGATGGCTCAGTAATTATCTGCTTAAAAGTATTTGGTACAGGTCATGATCCCAGGGTCCTGCAATAGAGCCCCACACTGGACTCCCTGTTCGGCGGGAAGCCTGCTTCTCCCTCTCACACTCCCCCTGCTTGAGTTCTATCGCGGTGTCTCTTTCTGTCAAATAGATAAATAAAATCTCTTAGAAAGAAAGAAAGAAAGAAAGAAAGAAAGAAAGAAAGAAAGAAAGAAGTAGAAAAAAAATACAGAAAATCAGGTGGTCAGGAAATACCCTGGCCTTCTAAGGTATTGGGCTGCAGTGAATGATCTCAGTTGTACACCAGATAAAGGGACCCAGTATTGCTGGAGCCCCAGCACACTTTCCACAAAGAAACTTTCCCTGTTTCTGCAGGAAGAGAATTCCATTTTTCTCTCCATGTTCTGGACCCAAGTCTCATATTGAACAAGAAATGGACCTAATGCAGGAGTGGTCAGAGCATGTGATGAGAGTTAAAATGAAAGGGAAATGTAGACTGATCCAGAGGGGATCCACGTATCAAAGTGATTAATGCTGGTACCTTCCCCCTTCTTCCCCAATGAATCACACAATAACATGTGGCAAGTCATTAGAACAGAAAGGAAAATTCAGGTTACACAAATCAAGACAGGAATGGCAGCCCAATTCTACAGAATGCATTTGGCAAAAGTACACAAAGATCCAATTCCAGAAGATCCAAATAGTTGCCGCCACGAAAATTCATACAACAATATCTGTGACAACACAGCAATAGCTTACTCTTCTGCAGTCAGTTTTCGGTTTTCAGAGAACTCCACCACCATATCCAATTTTTTCTTTAGCAGGTTCAATTCTGCTTCTTTTGAACACTGGTCTTCCAGGAATGTTTTCCTTTCTGTAAAGGATGAGTTTAATTTTCTATGTTTGTGCCATGACCTGAGAACTTGGTTTCAATGGGGAAAGGAGAAGGGCAACGCTGTGAAGGCAGAAAGGCATTCTCTCCCTGCCCGATGCAAACTCATTGCCACCATATGGAGATTTCATCCCCCAAAACAAGGTACCTTTCAGTTCTTGGTTTTTTGATGTCAAGGCTCTCAACTCTTGATCCGCCAGTGCATCTTGGGCCTTTAAGACAGATTTGAGAAAAGACATATGAGGGCACCTAACAGGACAGGATCATGGAGGGCAACAAAGAAAGCCCTTGAGGCATAAATGGAATAAGGGACAAGTAACGAAACTAGTTCATGTCAAAACACGCACAAATGGCTTTCTTAGAGGAACTGATATAAAATAATATTCTACTACACATATTGGGCTTGCTATCATCCTTCACTGCTCACGTATTTTGTGGGATTTTCTATGTAACTTGGAGGGCAGCACTGAAAGATGTGATGATTACCCAGCTGTGAAATAAACCATACTTCCTAGGCCTTGAAATTGCAAATCTCATCGGGGTGGTCCTAAGTGAAATCACAGTTCACGGTTCAGTAGAGGTTTCTGTTCCCAGATGCCCATGCTCTACTGCGCAAACAGCACAGGAGTACACTGCACTCACCTCACCCAAATAAACCAAAAGCCTCCCAAGCCACATTATAGTACAACTAACACCTAACTTTTACCACATCCACATTCTTAATATTCTTTTCTCTCTGAGCTTGTAAGAGAGCCTGTTTACAATGAAGGGAGTCCTTCAAATTTTCATTAATCTCTTCCACCTTTTTGATGTTCTCCTTCAAGAAAACATATTGAATGAGTAACAGTGATTCATTCCTTGGGGCACCTGGGTTGCACCTGGGTGGCCCAGTCTGTGGAGTGTCTGACTCCTGCTTTCGTTTGCCTCAAGTCCTGATCTCAGGGTCATGGGATTGATCCCCGCATCAGGCGAAACCCTCGGCACGGTGTCAGCTTGGCATTCTCTCTCTGTCTCCTTCAGACCCCCTCGCCTCACTCTTTCCTTCTCTCAAATCAATCTTTGAAATAATAATAATTTTAATAATAATAATAATATTTTATTACTTTTATTTCTGCTGTTAGAACACAATTCAGCCAAAGAAAGGAGTCTTACTTTTAATTTACGTACTCCAGCAAGGGAATGCTTATGTTCTCTCTTCGTTTCCACTTGCTTCTTTGCTTCCCTGGCCTACAAAAAATATGAAAAAGAATCAGAAGTCCAAAATAGCATGTTAAAGAAACCTATATCTGTGCCTCTCCTTTTGTGACAAAGAAAGAGGCAGTACTCTACATTTGTGAAGCTTCTCTTACTCAAGGACCATTTCTGGGTTGCATGATATAGATCGATAGAATGAACTACCAGAGGGTAAGTAACCAATATGAAATCACAAAAAAATATTTGAAAGGGTACACATACCTTCTCCTCCCAACTCGCTATGTTTTTTTCAAGATCCCTGTTTTCGTTTTTAAGGTTATTAATCTTCATCTTGATTTGGTCTAAAGTAACTGAAAGGAGAAAAAAGAATTTTAAGATAATTAGCAAAAACAGCGACATTGAATAATCCCAATATATTAGCACCAGAGTACATTCTCTGACACTTGGGTGTCACTAACGTGCTAGCATTCCCATTGTGCCTGAAGGAAGCATGTTGTAGCAGCATTTGAAACCTAAGACATTCTATATCAGTGAGATTCCTACTTAAAATGTTTTTCAAACATAAAAAAAGAAACAATCGAAAGCTTTATCATTTTTCTCCCACCTGTAAGCACCATTCTTGGAAAATTCAAACCTTGCATATGCTAATGTCATCGCCAGAGATGTGACCGAAAAATTAAGCATCCTAGCAACTAACATCTCTCTCCTCCAGTGATTCAGATACAAAAGCAGGTCCCTGCAAACAACACATAATGAGCAAAACTATACATTGTTTCTGCTCAGTGGATCGTCTAACTCCAGGTCCTACTTGGAATTCCACACAAGGAAAGCTCAAGATGTCAGGTGAGTGACAACTCACAGGCCTTCGGAAACTTTCTGCTGCTCCCAGATCGCCTTTCATGAACCCCGGGCTGGGGGCTCTGGAGGACCAGTTCTCTGCTATAAACACATTTGGGTACAATCTCCACGTTACAGAGAGTCTTTGGAGGCCCTGGATAATGCACAAGCCTGAGAAGACAAGCTTTTTTCATCACAACAGGAGAATGTTACCCTGCACCCTTAAAGGGAAACAACACTCATGAGGAGACTGATGGCAGCTGCATAACACTTGTAAGGTCTAGAACACAGACTCCTCTAAGAGCCACTTAATTTTCTCATCGTGGGGCACCTGGGTGGCTCAGTTGGTTAAGGGTCTGCCTTCTGCTGGGATCAGGATCCTGGGTCCTGGGATCACATCCCACATCCAACTCTCTGCTCAGCAAGGACCTGCTTCTCCCTCTCTGTCTGCCTCCCACTCTGCCAGCTTGTGCTCTCTCTATATATATATATCTACTGAATAAACAGAATCTCTTTAAAAATAATTCTCTCATCTTGCCTCAAAGTGCAAACTTCTCTTCTCCTGACCCACCGTGAGCGCTCTCCTGCTCTGAGACCTCTCTTCTCACCAGAACCACTTCCACACTCACAACAACGAACAACGACATTCAATGGCTTCCTAAGTGCCAGGTGGCCACCCAGGCCGTCAACAGCCAGCACCATGGAATCACCACAATGCATGATCACCCACACTATCCATTATCCCCGCTGGCACAGGCTTTATTCCATTCATTCTCCCCTGGCAGGCAACGACCCCTCCACTTCAGACTTAAAACCACAGTTTACTTCTCTCCTGTAACACACGCTCTGCATGGCAATATCTGCCTTCTTCCCTATGTGTAGCCATTTTGCTAGACTCAGAGAGTTTTCTCCTTTTGACATTTCACCAAGAGCCAGCTCATGGTGAAGTACTCACTCCAGACCTCACGCTGTCATCATCACTTGCCTCCTAAACATGTCTCTGCAAAATTACACCTTGTATTCTCCCTAGTCCCACGAAGAGTTCCTTCTCCTGGTCTCTTAGAGATGGCAACTCCCTCCACACTGTCACTTAGACTCCACATGGGGAAGAGAAGCATTTTCAAGTCTTAAGTCAGTGAGACATCAGAAGTCACCATATTTATCCCTCATCAAATTAAAAACACATCAAATACGGGTACTGAGAAATTTTGGCAAAGAAAACTGAAGCCCCAAATCTTACCTTCGTATTGTCGAGGCTTTATCTAAGAGAGGAAGAAACAAAGATAAGCTCGATGACAAAACATATTATGAGTAATAATCTATAGTACAGATATTACCACAATTATAATCCAAAGATATTACAACAATCACTTTGCTTAGCAGCATGAATTCACAGGATTAAAAAGGAAGATAAAATTAGAATTTTTCATGAAGTCATCATTGTTTACAATCAATTTATGATAAAGAGCACAACTTGTGTTTAACTTATTTTTGCCCCCAAATTCTATTCACATAGTAGTCAATGAATGTTCAACCTCTTCAATTTTGACAAGGGATCATGCAGACATTGAAAAGATATCCTTTAATTCATTATTTCCCTAGCTATTTTTTATGTTAGTCACCACACAGTCTGTCATTAGTTTTTGTTTTCTTGTTTTTTTTAATTTATTTTTTATTTATTTTCAGCCTAACAGTATTCTTTGTTTTTGTACCACACCCAGTGCTCCATGCAATCCATGCCCTCTCTAATACCACCACCCCAACTTCCCAACCCCAAGACATAAAACCCCTGAGATTGTTTTTCAGAGTCCATAATCTATCATAGTTCACCTCCCCTTCCAATTTCCCCCAACTCCCTTCTCCTAACTCCCCATGTCCACCATGCTCCACCAATAAGTGAAACCATATGATAACTGACTCTGTTTGTTGCCTTATTTCACTCAGCATAATCTCCTCCAGTCCCATCCATGTTGCTAAAAAACCTGGGTATTCGGGGGTGCCTGGGTGGCTCAGTGGGTTAAGCCGCTGCCTTCGGCTCAGGTCATGATCTCAGGGTCCTGGGATCAAGTCCCGCATAGGGCTCTCTGCTCGGCAGGGTGCCTGCTTCCTCCTCTTTCTCTCTGCCTGCCTCTCTGCCTATTTGTGATCTCTCTCTGTCAAAAAAATAAATAATAAAAATCTTAAAAAAAATAAAAAAAAAAAGCTGGGTATTCGTCCATTCTGATGGAGGCATAATACTCCATAGTGTATATGGACCACATCTTCCTTATCCATTCGTCCGTTGAAGGGCATCTTGGTTCTTTCCACAGTTTGGCAACTGTGGCCATTGCTGCTATAAACACTGGGGTACAGATGGCCCTTCTTATCACTACATCTGTATCTTTGGGGTAAATATCCAGTAGTGCAATGGCAGGTCATAGAGAAGCTCTATTTTTAATTTCTTAAGGAATGTCCACACTGTTCTCTAATGAGGCTGCACCAACTTGCATTCCCACCAACAATGGAAGAGGGTTCCCCTTTCTCCACATCCCCTCCAACACATATTGTTTCCCGTTTGGTTAATTTTGGCCATATCTCAATGTAGTTTGAATTTGACTCTCCCTGAGGGCTAGTGATGATGAACATTTTTTCATGTGTCTGATAGCCATTTGTATGACTTCATTGGAGAAGTGTATGTTCATACCTTCTGCCCATTTTTTGATATGATTATCTATTTGGTGTGTGTTGAGTTTGAGGTGCTCTTTGTAGATCCTGGATATCAACCTTTTGTCTGTACTGTCATTTGCAAATATCTTCTCCAATTCCGTCTGTTGTCTCTGTGTTTTATTGACTGCTTCCTTTGCTCTGCAGAAGCTTTTGATTTTGCTGAAGTCCCAAGTTTATTTTGGCTTTTGTTTCCTTTGCCTTTGGGGACATATCTTGAAAGGAGTTGCTGTGGCTGATATCGAAGAGATTACTGCCTATGTTCTCTTCTAGGATTCGGATGGATTCCCGTCTCACGTTGAGGTCATTTATCCATTTTGAGTTTATAGTTGTGTATGGTATAAGAGAATGGTCGAGTTTCATTCTTCTACATATAGCTGCCCAGTTTCCCCAGCACCATTTATGGAAGAGTCTGTTTTTTTTTTTTTCCACCGTATATTTTTTCCTGCTTTGTCAAAGATTATTTGCCCATAGAGTTGAGGGTCAATATCGGGGCTCTCTACTCTGTTCCACTGGTCTATGTGTCTGTTTGTATGCCAGTACCATGCTGTCTTGGTGATCAGAGCTTTGTAGTAAAGCTTGAAATCAGGTAACATGATGCCCCGCATTTTATTTTTGTTTTTCAACATTTCCTTAGCGATTCAGGGTCTCTTCTGATTCCATAGAAATTTTTGGATAATTTGCTCCAGGTATTTGAAGAATACTGGTGAAATTTTGATTGGAATGGCATTAAAAGTATAGATTGCTCTAGGCAGTATAGACATTTTAACAATGTTTATTCTTCTGATCCTAGAGCATGGCATGGTCTTCCATCTTTGTGTGTCTTCTTCAATTTCTTTCTTGAGTGTTCTGTAGTTCTCGAGTACAGATCCTTTACCTCTTTGATTAGGTTTATTCCCAGGTATCTTATGGTTCTTGGTGATATTGTAGGTAGAATCAGTTCTCTAATTTCCCTTTCTGTATTTTCATTGTTAGTGTATAAGAAATCCACTGATTTCTGTACATTGACTTTGTATCCTGCCTCATTAATGAATGGCTGTGTGAGTTCTAGTAGTTTGGGGGTGGGGTCTTTTGGGTTTTCCATATAAAGAATCATGTCATCCGCAAAGAGAGAGAGTTTTACTTCTTCATTGCCAAATTGGATACCTTTTATTTCTCTTTGTTGTCTGATTACTGTTGCTAGGACTTCTAATACTATGTTGAACAAGAGTGGTGAGATTGGGCAACCTTGTCGTGTTCCTGATCTCAACGGGAAGGCTGCAAGCTTTTTCCCATTGAGGATGATATTTGCTGTAGGTCTTTCATAGATAGATTTGATGAAGTTCAGGAATGTTCCCTCTATCCCTATACTTTGAAGCGTTTTAATGCATCGGATGCTAGATTTTGTCAAATGCTTTTTCTGCATCGATTGAGAGGACCATGTGGTTCTTCTCTCTTCTCATACTAATTTGTTCTATCACATTGATTGATTTGCAAATGTTGAATCATCCTTGTAGCTAAGGGATGAATCCCACCTGGTCATAGTGGATAATCTTTTTAATAAGCTGTTGGATCCTGTTTGCTAAGATCTTGCTGAGAATCTTAGCATCCATATTCCTCAGTGATATTGATCTGAAATTCTCCTTTTTGGTAGCGTCTTTGCCTGGTTTGGGAATCAGGTTAATGCTGGCTTCATGGAAAGAATCTGGAAGTTTTCCTTCTGCTTCAATTGTTTGAAACAGTTTCAGGAGAATAGGTGTTATTTCTTCTTGGAAAGTTTGGTAGAATTCCCCTGGGAATCCGTCAGGACCTGGACTCTTGTTTTTGGGAGATTTTTGATCACTGCTCCAATCTCATTACTAGACATTGGTCTATTCCGGTTGTTGAATTCTTCCTGGTTCAATTTTGGGAGTTGATAGTTTTCTAGGAATGCATCCATTTCATCTAGGTTGCTAAGCTTATTGGTATATAAACTGTTGATAATAACTTCTGATGATTGTTTCTACTGCCTTGGTGTTTATTGTGATCTCTCCCTTTTCATTCATAATTTTATGAATTTCGCCTTTCTCTCTTTTCTTTTGGGTTAGTGTGACCAATGGTTTATCGATCTTATTGATTCTTCCAAAAACCAGCTTCTAGTTTCATTGATACATTCTACTGTATCTCTGGTTTCTACCTCATTGATCTCAGCTCTAATCTTGATGATTTCCGTTCTTATGTGTGGAGTTGGTTTGATTTGTTGTTGATTCTTCAGTTCTTTAAGGTGTAGAGACAGCTGCTGTGTTCTGGAATTTTCAATTTTTTTGATGGAGACTTGGGTGGCTATGTATTTCCCCATTAGGGCCACCTTTGCTGTATCCCATAGGTTTTGGACCGAAGTGTCTTCATTCTCATTCGTTTCCATGAATTGTTTCAGTTCTTCTTTGATCTCCTGGTTGATCCAAGCATTCTTAAGCAGGGTGGTCTTTAGCTTCCAGTTATTTGAGTTCCTTCGGAACTTTTCCTTGTGATTGAGCTCCAGTTTCAAAGCATTGTGATCTGAGAATATGCAGGAAATCATCTAAGTCTTTTGGTATCAGTTGAGTCCTGATTTGTGACCCAGTATGTGTTTTATTCTTGAGAAGGTTCCACGTGCACTTGAGGAGAATGAGTATTCTGTTGTTTTAGGGTGGAATGTTCTGTATATATCTATGAGGTCCATCTGGTCCAATGTGTCATTCAATGCTCTTGTTTCTTTATTGATTTTCTGTTTCGATGATCTGTCTATTTCTGAGAGAGGCGGGTTAAGATCTCCTACTATTAATGTATTCATATCAATATGACTCTTTATCTTGATTAACAGTTTTCTTGTGTAATTGGCTGCTCCCATATTGGGGGCATAGATATTTACAATTGTTAGATCATCTTGGTGGTTAGTTCCTTTAAGGATTATGTAGTGTCCTTATGTATCTCTGACTACAGTCTTTAGTTTAAAATCTCATTTATCTGATATGAGAATTGCTACCCATCCTTCTTTTGAGGCCCATTGGCATGAAAGATGCTTCTCCATCCCTTCACTTTCAGACTGGGTGCATCTTTAGGTTCAAAATGGGTCTCTGGTAGACAACATATGGATGGGTCCTACCGTTTTATCTAATCTGCAACCCTTTGCCATTTTATGGGAGCATTTAGGCCATTTTCATTGAGAGTGATATTGATAGATATGTTTTCATTGACATCGTGCTACCTTTTAAGGCTTTCTTCCTGTAGATTGTCTCTATATTTCTGTTCAATACTATTCTTAGGAATTTTCCTCTTTTATAGAACTCCCCCCTTAAGATTTCCTGCAGCGTTGGCTTGGTGGTTGCATAATCTTTTAAGCCTTGCCGGTTTTGAAATCTCTTTATCTCTCCATCCATTTTGAATGTCAGTCTTGCTGGATAAAGTATTCTTGGCTGCATATTATTCTCATTTAGTGCCCTGAATATCTTGCCAGCCCTTTATGGCTTGCCAGGTCTCTGTGGACAGGTCTAATACTATTCTCATGGGCTTTCCTCTGTAAGTAAGGAGCCTCTTAGTGCTAGCGGCATTCAAGAGATTATACCTACAATTATGATTCCTGAATTTGACTATCAGGTGTCTTGATGTTTTTCTGGAATCTATAATCTTGGGTAGAGAACATTTGGCCTCTAGTACATGAATGCTGGTTCCATTCACTAGATTGGGAAATTTTCATGAAGGACTTGTTCCACTATATCTTCTAGACTTCTTTCTTTCTCCTCCCCTTCCAATAATTCTGACGTTGGAACGTTTCATGGCATCATTTATTTCCCTGATTCTGTTTTTGTGGTTTCTAATCTGTTTGTTCCAGGCTTCCTCTTGATCTTTCTATCTGTTTGTTTTCCAGATCACTAATTCTATCTTCTTTCTCAGTTACCCTAGGTTTTAGAAAATTTAGATTAGATTGGAACTCACTGAGAGCATTGTGAACATCAGCCCTGGTAACTTTTAACTCTGCCCTAACATTGTGACCATCCTGTCTGGTCCCTTTCAGCATGGCCATAATCAATTCCGTTTGGTCATCCATGGCTTTCTCCAACCTATCTATTGCCTGGATAAATGTTAACCTGAATTCTCTTTTCGACATATTGTCTATGTTGATAGCCCTTAGCTCTGTTGTGGAAGGTCCATCCTCTGTATTTTTCTCTGTTGGGATTCCTCCTCCTAGTAATTTTGGTGAGAGATGACTGAACAGATGTAGCTGGGTATATCGACTGTGGTGCAGTCAGTGTGCACTCTGTAACACTTCTGAGCAATCAGGATTCCCCACCAAATTGAGAGAAAAAAGACAAGAAAAAGAAAAAAATAGGAGATAGAGAGAGACAGGAAAGAAAGGGAAGATGAAAGAGAAGGTTCAGCCCAAATGCGCCCCAAGGAAAGATTTATGAGGTATACAAACAAAAGACAAAAAAAAAAAGAATGATAAAAGTATATAACAAGAGAAAAATATGTAAATATATGCAAATACAGGAATAACCTTGTTGAAAAGAACCCCAAGTGTAAGATTTATATACTATCAGGACAAACACAAAAACACAGAAACACTGGTGGAAGAAAAAAATGGGAGAGTGGTTATAAATTCTCTGTGTGGGCAAGGAAGGTTGTTTTGATCCTTGCTGGATGTTTTTGATATCTTTGTTAAAGGACTCAACTTTCCTAGGATAAAGGGATTAAAAATGGTTTACCTCTAGGGGTAGTATTGATTGGGGAATGGGGATTTCTTTGAAGTTTAACTCTATATGAATATTAGAAAATAACAATAAAAAAGGAATAAACTCAGCTAAACTAAAAATTTTAAAAATTCAAAAAATAGAAGTGCAAAAGAGAAACACAGGTGTATGCAACAAAAAGTTTAGGTTGGAAATTTATTATGGAATTTCATGTGCTGGACAGCTCTCTGTGATGGTAAATCGGTTAAACAATTATCTATATACAAAAAATGAGCCAGAATAGTGGGAACAAATTAAAAATAAAAGTTGTCCTATGAAGTAGTGGTGGTGGTTCTCTTGTAGTCTTTTTTTTTTTTCCTTTCCTGGTTGGTTTTCTTGGGGAGGTGCCTGCCACGTTGGTTTTCAGTCAGTAATATTCCCTGAGTTAAGTCCTCCAGTCCCCGTCTAGGGGGTGGGCTCTGAGGAAACCGGTTTTTTCAGACTTTTGTTCTCTGGAGCTTTTTATGTTTCTTCACCTTTTACCCCCCTCTCATCTTAACCTCTTTTGAATGGTTTTTGTAGGTTTAGAGGAAAGCAAACTGTACCCTGACCTCCCTCTGAGAGAGAAGCCTCAGTCTGTTCTGTGGGTGTTGCAGAACACATATAAACTTCCCCTTGGCTGCTGGCAGAGTAGGTTCTGAGTCACGGTTCCTGGGGACGCAGGATCTTCTGCTTGTACCCAAAAGCATGGCAGCGGCGTCTGTCTGGGATCTCCAGACCGCCAGAGAGGTCCTAAGCATGGATCGCACACTGAGATTTTCCTGCTGGTACAGGCTGGGAGTGCCTAGTCTTTCTAGGTCTAAGAGCACCTGGCTTGCATGCACCTCTTTTGGGGGAGGCTGTGGGTCGCTTGCACGTCTCAGGCTCTGAGAAAGGGTGCAGGTCCAAAAGCACCAGGCTGGGCCTTGGAGCACCTCTCTCCTTGGAGAGTTTGGGGTGCCTTTGTTAGGCTCTGAAACAATGGCGCATATCAAAGAGCCCTGACTGGGCCTTTGTACCTCTCTCAGGGGAGGATGAGGGACATGCACATTAGAGGCTCTGTAGCAGGGCTCACACATTCTGCCATCCTGTGTGGCTCCCATCCCCTTACAGGAGCCAGAACCCACGCAATCTCGGGTTTGCTGGCGGCTCTGGGATCAAGATCTGGTTTCTTTGTCACACTCTCTCTGGCTCAGATGCAGGGGAGGCTGTCCTGGGACCGAGGACTTAAGCCCCTGTCCCTAGCTGCCCCAATTCCAACAATTTACCCCCCACATTCCTTTGCTCTTTTGGAGTGCTTTCAACCAGTCTCCAAGTTAATGCTGGTCCCCAGACACTGGGCACGCTCGCTTGTATTAGGGTATTACTTTCCAACTGGTCAATTCTGGTGGCTCCCTCCCCCTTTTGTTTATCTTGCAATATCAGTCCACCTTTCCCACTCCGCTTTACCTGCCCATTGGTGTCTTCTGCCCCTGTTGAGATCCAGATGTGTAAAATTCTGATCTAATGCTGATTTCATAGGTGATCAGAGTTCTTTGGTAGGTGATCAGCTCGCTTTAGAGTACAGGTTGAAAAGGTGCCTCTTCCTACTTTCCCACGCCATCTTGTCCCTTCTGTCATTACTTTTTGATGTAGTGTTCCAGGATACACTGTTTGTGTATAACACCCAGTGCTCCATGAAATAGGTAACCTCCTTATTACCCATCACCAGGCTCCTCATACCAATCTCCTCTAAAATCCTCAGTTTGCTTCCCAGAGTCCATAGTCTCTCATGGTTCATCTCCCCCTCTGACTCTTACCCTCCGATTCATTTTTCCCTTCCTTCTCCAAATATTCCCTATGCTATTCCTTATGTTCCACAAATAAGTGAAACCAAAGGATAATTGACTTTCTCCACTGGACTTTTTTCACTTAGTCTATTTCCCTCACATTTTTGCAACCTAGTATCTGCACTGAAGTACAGAATTTGGCACTATTTTAAAATACTGAAAGAAAGAAAATGGAAGGAAGGAGGAAAGAATGCAGGCAGGCAGGCAAGGGAGCAAAGGCTGTGTCAAGGATATGCCACCTCTTTCCTTCTCTACAAAGCTATCTTGAAACCTTACAAAGAGTTGGCTGTTTGCTGAATTCACACACAGTTATGACATATCAGGTGCTATGCAGTTTCCCAGACTGTTTAAATGCAGTGTCATCAAAAAGAAGTAAAAGCCATCAGATGAGATAAAGAGTGGCCCATTATGAGATGAAGCATAAGCCATGACAGAAATGACAGCTGATGGTTCCAAAAAGGGAAGTGAGGCAATTCAGATTTGAGTCACCCTCATGTTATTATAGCTCAACAACATCTAGGCAAGACCTCACTTTGACACCATTAACATATTTCCTGTTTTAAAAGGTTTACAGGATGATGAGAGGCTGGGGCCAACCTGCAAATCTTGCCAGGATATTGGAATATCACCATGCTATCATAAACCAGTCATAGTATGTTGTTGGGGAGAGTGCATCAGGGGAGGGAAATCAGAAAGCCATGGTTATTCCTTTGATTTCACATGTTGATAAGGAACCTCTGAGCTCCTGTGGCCTATGTCACCAGCCCCATGGGCAGGGGAAGTGGAAAGGTCGATGGCTACACCAAATATATAATATTTTTCTTTTCTCTTTGAAGGGAAGTTTTCTCCATTGTGAGGGAGAGGGGGAATAGTCCCACGGAGAAAGAAACTCAAAAGAGTTCTTTCTTCTTACAAAGGTCTGCCCTCAAATGAAACTATGTCTCCAGAGTCTAAATGGGGGTTTCCCAAAGACTCAGCCACAGAGGTGAGGGAAATCCTCAACTCCAGTGCCATCTCCTCCCTGTCTCACCGGTGAGGACCTCAGTCTAACTCCGAGCCAGAGAAGCAGAAAACCTCACCCTAACTCCCACTTACCTCCCTTCCTTCAGCAGGACACAGTATCTAGCTTTCAACACATCCCTACAAGGCATGCTGCAGGTAAAAACCATGACAGCAAGCACGAGAATCACACTTCCTGTGGCAGAAGTGATGGGGAGAGCAGGCTGGACTTTCAAGTCTCTTTGATGTAAGATACTGGGTCTAAGGGAAAAGTGCACAAGAGGAAGAAGAGATGGTAAATGTGGGCAGAGATAGGAAACTCTAAGATTGTAACATGTTGTCTAGAAAGACAACAACACCATTATAAAAATCAAGAGTGCTTGCGCTGGCTTCATGAAGAGACTCAAAATAAACCAGAGGAAAGAATCATTGACAGGAAAGAAACTTCCAAAAGAGAAACACAAAGTCAAAAATTACACAGAAAACACAGAAAACTCAAGACTGATAGGTGATTACAAAATGTGTAACACACACATAACAGGAATACCTATTCCTATAGGAGAGTGGACGGAGAGCTATTTGAAGGAATAATGACAGAGGATTGTCTGAAATTAATGGAGTTACCTAATCAAGATCCAGGAAAATCAAAACATTGAAAGAAGGATAAATACCAACACACACACACACACAAACAATGAACCAAAACCACCAATGTTTCCTAATTTAGAATATTCAGCTACAGATCATTAAAGACAAAGAACTTGTTTTGGAAATCTGGAGCAGGGATTGGGAGTGGGTGTGGGAAGGGGAGAGGTGAGCAGTAACACCTTACTCCAGAGAAAAGGATAAGAAGGACATCACACTTCTTTTCAGAAACCATGCCATCAAGAAGGATGAAGTGTTTATACTGTTTAAAGGAACATCAAGCTAGAAATCTGTGGCCAGTGAAATGGTCCTTCAACACACACCGCACAGTAAGGAAACCCGTCAGGAATAATGGCGGGCATTATTTCAATGATGAAGGGGTCAATTCTCCAAAAAGACACAACAATTTCTAATGCGTATGCATC
Source organism: Mustela nivalis (assembly GCF_964662115.1). Classification (NCBI taxonomy): domain Eukaryota; kingdom Metazoa; phylum Chordata; class Mammalia; order Carnivora; family Mustelidae; genus Mustela; species Mustela nivalis. The sequence goes on from NW_028135782.1 coordinate 123,910, forward strand.
AACAACAGAGTGTCAGAACACATGAAACAGAAACTGAAAATACTGCTGGTGGGAACAGATGAATCCATTCCTACAGCTGGATAATTCAAAATCCTCTTCTCCCTCATTGACAGACCCAGAGATGCAGAAGTTCCATGAGAACACAGGTGAAGGGACCAGCATCACCCATCCACCCCATCCCCTACCATCGGCAGAATACTTCATTCAACAATGAGGTGTAGACATTCTGCTCGGGCTGACATGAAACAGTCACTAAGAGAGCCAAAATTCGGGGCCATACAACACATGTGAACCACCAAAGGAATTGAAATCACCGGAACTATGCTCTCAGACCCCAGTTGACTTAAACTAGAGATCGAGAACAGAAAGATAGCTGGAGAAATGACCAGAGAGAGAGAGATTCAACAGCACACTTCTGAAGAAGACATGGGTGGAAGGGCAGGTGGGTGGAGGGATGGGTGAAGGAGGTGAAGGGAAAGAAGAGTGCACTTCTTCTGCTGAGCACTGAGAAATGTACAGAATTGCGGAGTCATGTTGTACACCTGAAACTCACATTACACTGTTTGCCAATTATGCTTGAACTTAAAAAAAAGAACATATGGATCAAGAAGGCACTTCAATAGAAATTTAAAACTACATCAATATAGGTGATAATCAAAATTGACATATTAGAGGGAAATTTGTAGTACTGAATAGACATAAAAATGTCCAGGGACTATAACATTTTTTGCTTATTTATGAATGAAAGTACAGAAGGTACATTAATATACTTACAGCGAGGATGGTTCTCCAGAGGTATATGAGAAAGGCACAAGTTCCCAAGAAGGCAGTTAAAATGAGAAGCTTCCACAGAACTTCAGTCCCATGAGGGCCAAGACAGAAATGATCAGGCAAGGAAAGGACAAGCTGAAATACCATTTGAGACAATGAGGAATCTCAAAGACTTTTACTGTGTATCTGTCACAAAAAATCAACTTTACAAACCCTTAGTCAGCCTAAAGGAGGTGAGCATACCTCTTAACTAGCTCCTCCTGGAGGAGAAGGAGCACAGAGGCATTTCCAAGGAGCTGGGGCAAACTTTTGGCAGTGATGAGTGTGTTTACCAACCTACCATGATGATGGCTTCCTTGTTGCTTCCCTATGTCTAATATCAACAAAAAGTATTCTTTGAAAAGATGTTGTGATCATATATACATTATGACACACTAAAGCTGCAGGCAAAATCTAATAGACAAATCTTAAGAGATTTTATTTTATCTACAAGCACATTGCAACTGTTTTTTCTATAGCTAACAGAACTTGAGAATTTATAAGCCAACACAAAATAAACAAGGTAAGTCAATGTAAACTAAGAATAGGTAAGGAGTCAGTGACTTCTACTGTATATCCATGGAGGACCTGGAAAAACTCCTTTGGACCATTTCCAAAACTACACCCAAAATTTAAGGACGAATGAGGGAAAGCATGAATAGAATTTGTACTAGAGGTACAAATGAGCACATTATATGGACACATGTTTATAGATCAGGACATAAGTGAGAGAGACAGAAGGCTGCTCGTTAATACGACATGTGATTATTGCCCAATAAAAATAAATCAGAGTTACTGATTAGTTTCTGAAAACATTGATGTTTTCTTTCAATGCTCACTCTGATTCTGAATCACAAACCCAGATGTCAGATTTCTGAAGTACATAATCAGGTGATCATGTATGTTCTAAGCATATCTGTGAGGGTTAGTATCTCCAAAAAGCCAATGGAAGCAATTCATGTTCCTATTTCTTGGTACTGTAAGTAAATCATGCAAGAGCAACTTAAAATTTATCTTTCTAAACAGGGAAAATATTAACGAATGTATTTATTTATTTTAAAGAGAGATGGGGAAAGGCAGAGGGAGACTGAGTAGCTGAGTGGCAGCTGAGCAGGGAGCCCAACCAGGGCTCAATCCCAGCACCCTGGGATCATGACCCAAGCCTAAGGCAGACACTTAACTGCCTGAACCACCCAGGTGCCTGTGAATTCTAATACAAAATTCCTGGATACAAACACCGAGGCTAGGAACACATCATTTTACAAAAACTACACTTAGAAGTATTTCAGGAGAAAAGACACTGACAATGCAATTCATACTAATTCACACCAAGCTTGAATTTTGTGCAAACACACCTCTCTAGAAAGGAGCTCCTGAAATCTAAAACATTTTCCTCTTCAGCCCTCATAGCTGAGGTCAGGAAAATGTGTACTGGTGGGAAACCTACACTGCCTTTAATAGCCGCTGTCTGGAAGAGAGCAGTAGCTGTCAGCACAATGGTTGGTCATTGGGATCAAATGCACAAAAGACAGAGGCTGTCTTGTCAGGAATGTAAAACACGCCCAGCTGTGGGCACTCAGTACATCTGGCAGCTGTCTGGATGCTGATACCAGTAGCTGAGTCTTAACTAGAGGACAGCCAGTGGGGCCAAAAACTCTAGGTTCTCCGACAGTGGCCATGAGCAGGTGGAGGTGGGAAATGCAACACCAGTTCATTTAGGCAAGAGTTCAGAGATGAGGAAGGGTGAGAAAGGTGAACTGATCCATGAGATGCAGCCCAGGTAGAGGGGAATGATTCCAATCCAGACGACCAAGAAATTCCCTCTTCTGAAGACTCAAATGAAACAGAATGGGGTCTACTTTGACTAGAGGTCTTCATGTGGGATGGGTCTGCCTCAATACAAGCATCCTTCTTGACTACTGACACTTCTGGATCCCTCTTTCATAATCTGGTGCAAGTGGATCTAAAGTAGTCTACTTAATTCCAGGGGTGTTCCCTAACTGTTGGCTGACTCTCTCTCTTTCTCCTGGGGTACAGGGTTTACTTTTTCATGGCAGAGTGAAATATTCATGCTGGGAACCACGTATTTCTTTATATTTGGACAATCCTAAGGACATCCAGAACTTTATTATTTTGGGAAAATCAACACACTGCACATACTTGGTCAAAGAAAGGACAAGAACTCATTCACTTCCTGATCACATCACTCCTAGTGATTTTCCTGTGACATATATCCCAGCAGGTTGTGGTCTATTAGTGTCTTGTGGGATTCTCAGGTCTCCATGGACCTGGTGGGACACACAGTCCCTGGGGACAGCCTCCAACCAAGAAGCAGAGCAAAAAGGATATTTCACTTCTTAACACTCTAGCCCCAACCCCAATGCTTAAGATACCCAGGGATGTCAAACTCTACAAATATAAACAATGCGCTGACACAATAAATGAAACAAGATGGGAATGGGAGGGAGACAAATCATAAGTGACTCTTAATCTCACAAAAGAAACTGAGGGTTGCTGGGGGAGGGGGTTTGGGAGAAGTGGGTGGGATTATGGACATTGGGGTGGGTATGTGCTTTGGTGAGTGCTGTGAAGTGTGTAAACCTGGTGATTCACAGACCTGTACCCCTGGGGATAAAAATATATGTTTATAAAAAATGAAAAATTAAAAAAAAAAAACAAACTAAACAGAAGCTGTACCCTGAATTTACCAGGCTTGCAGTAGGTTCTTCACCAGGATTCCAGGGGACAATCTAGCACCCCTAGCTCCTACTAAATTAGTGTTCCTGACATTTTTGAAGACAATTTTAAAGAGATATAATGTACATATCACACAAGCCCCCTATTTAGGACAAAGAGCTCAATGGCTTTTCCTATCTTCAAAATTCCTGCCTCCTGACACTATAAACCTGGTGCCTTCAGGTTTGCATCCTACCAAAGCTGTACTTCTTGGACCAAGCAGCAGAGACAGGACCCAAAACATGAGAGAAATGGCTGTGGCCTCAACCCCTTCCGGTTGACCCTGAAACCTGCTCTGTGGTGCCCAGTCATCAGGAAGAACTCTCGTTCTTCTAAATTTACCATCAAGAACCCCATGAAAAAGCTGTGATTAAATAACCCAGTCGGAAGGAAGACACCACTAGCAGCTTATGGACACCCAAGTAGCTCAGTCAGATAAGTGACCAAGTCTTGGTTTGGATCAAGTCATGATCTCATGGTCCTGAGGTTGAGGCCCACTTTGGGCTCTGTGCTCACTGCACAGCTGGTTTGGGATTTTCTCTTTCCCACCCTCTCTGCCCCCTACACATCAGCCCTTTTTCTCTATTCCTCAAATAATTCATATCAGAAGAAGAAGAAGAAGAAGAAGAAGAAGAAGAGTAGAAGAAGGAGAAAAAGGATAAGAAGGAAGACATGAGTGAAGTGTCACATTTACTCACATTTGGGTAGTGAAGTGTCACATTTACTCACATTTGTGTTTGGGGAACTGGGACAGTGTAGCAAGACAAGCCAGAAGAGTAGCCTTTGCACCATCATATCCTGGTCCTCTTAAGGGGCACTGTGGGCCCAGGGAGGAAGTGGAGATGGTTGGGGGGCAGGGGAGGGTGGGGTGGGGTGTTCGAAAGGGGTGGGGAGGGTCAGGGTGGTAATTAGGGAGGGGAATAGGGAAGAAATAGAGGGTAGGATGGGGAAGGTGTTGGTCAGGAGGAGGGGTCAGGGACAGTGTCAGGCTGTGTCAGGGTCAGATTAAGTTCTCAAGGGGAAGTAGCACGGTTCAGAAAAGTTAGGAGGTCAGCAGGTTAGTAAAGGACAAGGTCAGAAGGACACATTAGCAGGTAAAGTGAACTCTCAGGAGCAGTTGGTGTGGAGAATCCATCCTCCACCAAGCCTTCCCGGGTTTGAACGTTTCCTTAGCAACCTAGAAACATTCTAATCTCTCGACCAATCCCCTGCCTTTGCCCCTAGTAGCTCAACATGGATGCCGCAGGTGACCTCATTGGTACAAAGCCCCTTCACACCTGATACACCAACACATGCCATCGCAACGACAGACCTCTCTGGATCTTTAGCCATTCTTCTTATTTACTTCCTCCAACCCAGGTCCCTGTTCCCTCTTCTGGGCGCTCTCTCCTTCCCTTCCAAACTCCCATCTGAGAGCCACTGGCTGAACAATGTAGAAAGCAAAGGAGAACCAAACTGCAACAATAAGCAAGTACACAACCAGAGTAGGAGGTTCGAGCCCTCTCTCAGCAACTCAATGCAGACAGAACATCCACAAGATGTAGATCTTATTGGCAAACCATCTGAATCCCATAGCTGTCTCCATACATCTGTCCACATCCACATCCACTGATTTTAGGCACATAGGAGACCATTTCAGAAATACGCCCAATTTACTTTAGCCATAAGGGAAATTTCAATTTTGTTTCAGATGCATCAATTCAGGGAACTACAGAGCATCTTGTGGTAATATAATGTGCTAGAAATCACTGATAAAAAGTGAACTAGAAATTCCCATATGTTTAGAAATTCAGAAGTACCTCTATCATGGGAACAGGAGTAAAGAAATAGAAAAAAGAGGGGCTCCTGGTGGCTCAGGTCATGATCAGGTCCTATGATCAAGCCCCACATTGGGCTCTGTGCTCAGGAGGGAGCCTGCTTTCCCCTCACTCTCTGCCTGCGTCTCTGCCAACTTGTGATCTCTCTCTGTGTGTCAAATAAGTAAATAAAATCTTAAATAAAAAAGAAATAGAAAAGGAAAAGAGCAACACTGGAACTGAATGATACGAGGATGATACAATTGAAATCAAATATGTCTTCTGGGCTGGAATATCCTCTGGTATTAGTCTGAGAAGACTTCATGGTCTCAAAATCATCCCCAATTGGCTGAGACATTGGAACACCTCCCACAGAGTAGATCTGTCACTTCTCTTTGTGACCCTCCTACGCACTAGCTTCGGCTTTATATGAGGAAACTTTACAGGGAAACAGTCCAATCAGACTCTCATGTCATCTTCTGGGACCTCCAGGAATGAGAGCATTTTAAGAGAAGACTTTCACCAGCTTCTCCCCTGGTGGATCTAGGATAACACCCAGAGAGCTGGCAGCTCCATCTGTGCTGGGTAGGGACAGCCAAGCATGGAGGCAGGGCCAGGGACCCAGGAGACTAGACAAACCCCTTGTTATCCTCTCTCCTGGGGCCTGTCCTGAGCTGAACTTCCAAAACTGTGTCTCCCTAGGACTCTCAAATGTTTCCTCAACTCCTTCTGGCCCAAGACAGCTGATTTTCAGTGCTCTACAAACCACCACTTTATTATTGTGTAAATTTCTTGTAAACAGGAACCACTCTAGTACTGCTTAAATAGCACAACAGCTTGTTTTTTCTAATTAACTTATAATGTAGTTTTTGTTTCAGCGGTAGTCTGTGATTCATCAGTCGCATACAGTTCAAGCACTCACCAAAGCACATACCCTCTCCAATGCCCATTCTACAGCCACCCCATCCTCCCACCCACTTTCACTCCTGCCACCCTCAGTTACAACAATATCCTAAACATACACATACAGAAACCATAAAAAACAAGCCAACAACAAAACAAGGATAACAAAACAAAGTATTCAATTCTGCTTAGATGCCGCTGTCCACCTCAAGAACCCCAGAGTTGGGCTGCTCTGGTTGTAGGAGGAGACCAGCTATGGAAGGGGTGGAGTCAGACTATCCCAAAAGGGAACAGGAGAGAGGCCCAACCTGTAAGGGGGCCAGGGACTTCCATGGAAGATGGCCAGAGTCACCTTGATTAGAACTGGAATCGGGAGCAGGGAAAGAAGCAGGGAATAGAGTTTGGGGGCCTCAAATAGGTGAGATCAGTCATGGAGTTGAGGAGGTGTCCCCAAAGCCAGTGTCAGTCGCCCATCTATGAAACCTTTTGTGGCCCCTGGAGACAAGCCAGGAGCCTAGAGTTTGAGATCCAGCTGTCCTGCTTACCTGCTGTTTGGCCTGGTGCTCATTTTCTTCACTGAACCGGGAGTGTCCATGCCCATGTCCATAACTGTGTGGAGGACAAGAAGAAGTCACATGTTGAGAACACACACACATTGACGTCATCACCGCCAGGGGCTCAGTGTCTTTGGAGATCCAGTGCCTCATGTCTCACCCCTGTTAATGGCAGCCCGGGTGACAACCACAGGTCCCTCCTGTTTCAGGCCTGTGCTATGTCCTGCCCTTTGCCGACATCAGCATTCCGGCACCAGATGGCAGGAAGACCCCATGAACTGTGGGGTGTGCTCTGGGCCCCTGGCAAGACTGAGATATTCCTGGACAGTGGGAAAGGTGAACAAGTGAGGGATTATACAGGACTGGGAAACTGAGCTCCAGGGCACCCTGAAAGGAATGGGGGATTGGGCACCTGTGGAAAGGGCTGGAGGCATCTTACAAGATTCCTGGGTCCCCACAGTGCAGATCCCTCCTACACTCCTGCTGGTGCTGGCAGGGATCTGGAAGCACCAGCAGCACCAGCAGCAGAAGTCACAGCAGATCAATGGGATGCTGGATGGACCTGGGAAGAATGGTCTGGCAGGTAAGTGGAATCACCAGGCTGGGATGCCCTTGGCCTCCTCCTCCTTCCCCAGCCACCTCTCAACCTCTGACTCTGACTTCACCTTCCAGCAGGGCATGGGAAAGCCAAGCAGAAGGGGACACCCGCGGCCAAGGAAGGGTCCCTCCCCAGAGCTCTGTGTCCTTCTTTCTGAACAGACAGAAGGAGTCACCCGGGGCCCCTGGAACAGGGAGAGAGAATCTGGCCCCAGAGCCCTCTCTGATGGGGCCTGGGGAGAATCCTGGAGGGACAGAATGTAGCACTGGTTCGTAGTCTAAAAAGTCTATGTTTATTAAGAAAATGGAAAAAATCAAGTTGCCAGTTGAGCCTCTGGAAGAGAACAGGACCAGTTTCCATTATTCCAATTTCTACTCTTTGCCTGGATAACTACTTCACGTCTCCAAACCTCTGTGTCCTTCTCTGTGATGTGGGGACAGCATGGATTCATTTCTCAGGGCATGGATGCAAAGATTCATCGAGATCCATCATACAAAGCTAGTTTAAACTGATACTTATACCTATCACTATCATCATTTTTTCTTAAAGATTGAACTTGTTTTTCTCAACATTATGCTAAATAAACTTTTATATTTACTTTCTTCAAAAGATTTTATTATTTGAGAGACAGTGAGCAAAAGTCGTGGGCAGACGCAGAGGGAGAGGGAGAGGCAGCCTCCTCTCTGAGCAGGGCTCAGTCTCAGGACCCTGAGATCAGGATGCCAGGTAGAGGCAGATGCTTAACTGACTGAGCCCCCCAGTCACGGAGGGCCCCTGAGAAAGAGCCCCCAGGGCTGCAGCAGTGGGAACAGCCCCAATCCCGATCCCTAGCGGGAGAGATACATCCCCAGCGCCAGGATATCCTCCAGCCCCGGGAACTCCATCTTAGCAATGCCTGCCTCCCCCCACCCCGGGTGACCCCAGAGTCCAGCCAGTGCCAGTCCCTGCCTGCCCCCATCCCTTCCTCCCATTCCACTCCCTCTGCTCCATGCAGGTACCTAGTCAGGCTCTTCTTGTGGCCCATGGTCAAGGATGGGCTGTACCCCCGCCCACCCCCCAAAAGCCTAAACCAGCACTGCTTGGAGGAGTAACGCCATAGGTGGAGTCCTCGTGGTCCGCCCCTCAACCTTCACAGCCCAGGACCTCAGCCCTACCTAGGCCACTGGGCCTTGAGCATCCTTCAGTGCCGCCACTGCCTCTGCTGCCGCCCCTTGAGCCTCCACAGCTGCCAGTCTCCTGAGACCAGCTCCCACATGCACTGCCTCTACTGACTGCATGTCACGGAGAGTGTGCTCCTTGGGGGCATGCGGGCCTCTTGGTGACCTAGTGGCCCAGCGAGGTGGAGCGTGTGATTCCGGCAAGTGGCGATGGGCTCCAGGCCCTGAAAGTCTGCCTTAAGGGGCTGTAGTGGGGACCCAGTCCAGAAGCCGTTCCCAGGGAGGCAGTTCCCCACACTGAGGCTTGCAACTGCCAGTGCTGCTTGCTATGCCTCCAGGCTTGGAGTGCCCTGGGAGCCAGCGGGCCTCTTTCTTTTGGCCCCAGTTCCCCTGCTCCCTTCTGCTCTTCTGCCACCAGGAGCTTTGGAGCAGCCTCTCCTAAAGTCCTGGCCTCTTGCCCATACCCCAGGCCGAAGCCCCTTCCCAGGCTCCTGAGGCAGGAGAGAAGTGTGCTGACAAAGTAAAGAAAGCAATGCATACCCTGGAAAGCTAAATCCACACGTGACAACACAGAGACCAAAGGTTTAATTACACGTGCTCCATCAGACCCTGTCCAGACACCAGTGCCCTGTGTGGGGAGCAGTCATTCACAATCTTTCTCCTGCCTGGGACTACTGATTTTAATGATGGCATGGCATGTTATTTTGAGGAATTGTGTAATTTTCTGAATGAGTCAAGTGACAAACAGTACAGTCAGCAGTGTTCTACTACATATTCTCAGCCCATTTTCAGGGCTCAGAGGGTTAAGAATCCCCCTCCCGACTCTGGCTCACTTCATGATCTCAGGGTCCTGGGATGGAGTCTTCAGTCTGGCTCCTGGCTCAGTGCAGAGTGTACCTGACATTCTTACTCTCTCCCTCTACCCTCCCCATGCCCCCGATGGAGACTCTCAAATAAATAAATATCCTTAAAAGGATAAATAAACCTTTAAAACAAACAAAAAAACAAAAACAAAAACAAGAACAAAACCCTCCTTACCTAAAAAGGAAGGAGGGAACCATGGGGGCGAAGACGCCACCCACAAAAAGGCCCTCCTGAAAGAGCCAAAGAGAAAGTGAGAGCCAAAGGACTGCAGCACACGTCATTTAGGTGTCGGAGGCAGACCCCAACCAGGGCGGCCTCCGCCATTAAAAGATGGCGCCTGGCTAGTTGCCAGGTTAGGATTGCCTCATGAGACTAAGTGGAATGCCCAAAGAGGAAGTAAACAGCATTGGTTGCTAGCAAAGTTGTTCATTTAGGTGTGCAGCCTGATTCGCTCCCTCCTGTACCCTGCTCGCTGATTGGTCAGGTAAGCGTATATAAGTGTGTAGACTTGCGGAAATAAAGAGAGAGAAGATACATCTGAACTGGGGCTTCTTGTCGTCCTTGCGGGTCGAGGGCGATAAATGGCGCCGGCACCCGGGAACTAAATAAAGGAATCTTGCAAGGTAATTCGCAGGAAAGCGGGGAGTAAAGTTCTACAGGTAAGCGGGGACATTAGCCACGTAAAAAAGTGGGAATTCCGCGGTAAAGCAGGGAGTAAAGGCCACGTTCAAAAGTGTGAATTCCACGGTAAAGCGGGAAGTAAATGTCGACTGAAGTATATGCGTGTAAAAAGTTGATGTGTTAGTTACTGTCTTTAACGTCCACGTCTGTTGTCTGTGTGTTCATAATGGGATCTGAAGTATCTAAAGTGCGGTTGGAAGAGTCTTTAAAAGACCTGCTGAAAGCCAATGGAACTTCACTAAAAGCAAAAACTGCTCGGGCCTTTTTGAATACAGTGGAAAAGGCGGCTCCATGGTTCCTAGATGAAGGCTTGCTAAACATACCTAATGGGACCACTTAGGGGAGGATTTGAAGAAACAGGACAATAAAACGCCTTTGCCACCTGGGTCCCTGGCAATATGGACCTTAGTCCGGGGATGACTGGTGGGGCCTAAACCCAAATATTAATCAGCTCTACAAGAGGGAGCATTGGCATTGGAGGAAGTGAAAGAGGAGTGGTCTTCTTGTGCCTCAGAGGGGGGTAGTTCTAGTGAAGAGGAAGAAGAAATGTCAGGGGAGGAGTTAGGCCGTAAAATGCATTGCAACTTTGAACAGTTGAAACTATCGACTCCAGCGACGCCTAGTGCCCCTCCACCGTATAATCCTATGGCGTGCCAAGGAGCTTGTAGCTGCTGCACCACATGTGGTAGTGGCAGGGTTTCAAGCTGGAGAGATCATGACCTGGCCTCTGCCTTTCCAGATTTAGAGGACCAAAACAACCAGCGGTATCATCAGCCTCTTGATTGTAAACTAGTTAAGCAATTAAAGGAAGCAGTCATGCAGTATGGCCCTCAGGCAGCCTTTACAGTATCTTTGCTGGAGACCATAACAGGAATGAACTTAGTCCCTGAAGACTGGGGTAACCTAGCCTGCGCAACCTTGTCGGGAGGGCAATATCTAGTATGGAAAACAGCCTGGCAAGAATACTCAGAGGACACTGCCCGCCATAATGCAGTGGCTGGAAATCCTCAGTGGGACCTAGAAATGTTAATGGGAATAGGACCGTACATGGGAAAGCAGGCCCAAATACAATACAACCCTGCGGTGTATCTGTAAATAGCCGCGGCGGCCACTAAAGCATGGAAGACAATTCAAGGCAGTGGGGATTTACAGGGTCAGCTGTCTAAGGTAATACAAGGACCAAATGAATCATATGCTGATTTGGTAGCGAGGCTGATGCAAACAGCTGGTCGAATATCTGGGGAGGTAGAGGCAGGCATGCCATTGATAAAACAGCTGGCTTATGAGCAAGCTAATAAATGGTGTAAAGAAGCCATCAGACCTTGGAAAAGCAAAGACTTGAGTACATATATTAAAGTTTGCAGGGATATCAACGACAGTGTTATTCAAGGGCAGGTTATGGCTGCAGCTATCACTCAAGGTTTACAAGGATTTCAGGGAGCTCAACAATATAAACATAAGGTACTCCTGGAGTTTGCTATTACTGCAAGGAGCCAGGACACCTTAAGCGTGAGTGCCCTGAGAGAAAGGTGTCCTATCAAGAGCCTAAAAAACCAGGTATCTGCCCAAGATGTGGGAAGGGTGCCCACTGGGCATATGAATGTCGCTCAATAAGGGATATACAAGGAAACTCTCTGCCTCCAAGAGGGTCAAAAAATGGGAAGGGGGGCCCCACACCCCAGGGCCCTCAAATGTATGGGGTGCTCCAACAGGTGGCTCGCTCGCATTATCCGCCGACGAGCCAAGGCGAGCCACAACAGGGAGTGCAGGATTGGACATCCGTGCCAGCACCAGACTCATACTGACTCCAGAGATGGGGACCCAGGTAGTCGAATCAGATTTTAAGGGTCCATTACCTGAGGATACCGTGGGCCTCTTGCTAGGACGGAGCTCCATGGCATTATCAGGACTCCTTGTTCACCCCGGAGTTATAGATGCTGATTATAAAGGAACGGTGAAAATCCTGGTATCCTCCCCACGTGGAATTACAGCTATAAGTCCAGGTGATAAGATAGCTCAAATCCTGGTATTGCCTAGTTGTCACAAGCTTTTTGGAAGCCATGAGGTTACGCGGGGACAGAAGGGGTTCGGTTCATAAGGAGCTCCTCTAGCATGCGTCATGCTATGCATGGAAAATAGAACCTTTTACTCTTTTTGGATAAGAGACAAGAAATTCATGGGCTTATTGAACACTGGAGCAGATCGCAGTATCATCAATGAAGCTGATTGGTCTAAGGATTGGCCTGTGCAAAAGGCTGATCAAACACTTCGAGGATTAGGGATTGCTCATAGCCCCATGTGCAGTGCAGCTACACTGCCATGGAAGGATGATGAAGGCCACCATGGACTTGTGCAGCCATGTGTCCTTAAGATTCCCATTTCATTGTGGGGACGGGATGTATTGGCCCAAATGAACCTGAAGTTGACTCCAGAATTATTCTATATTGAGGAAGCTCAAGCCTTAATGACTAAGTCTGGTTATCCTGGAACGGGAGGCCTAGGAAAACAGCTGCAGGGCACCCCTGAACCTATTCCCTTGACTAATTACTTCTCTCAAAGAATAGGTGGGCCGGGGCTGGGTTTTTCTTAGGGGCCACTGAACCTCTAAAAATTCAATGGAAAAACAGTAAACCCGTGTGGGTTCCTCAGTGGCCCCTGCCTAAAGAAAAATGTGAAGCTGCCCACACGTTAGTAAAAGAGCAACTTGCCGCCGGGCATATTCGGCCCTCCACATCACCATGGAATACGCCTATTTTTGTGATTAAGAAGAAGTCGGGGAAATGGCGATTGTTACATGACTTACGAGCGGTTAATGAAAAGATGGTGGCCATGGGAGCAGTACAGCTGGGGGCTGCCTTTAGTCTCATCCCTGCCCTCTGGTTGGCCCTCTGTGGTAATCGATATTAAAGACTGTTTCTTTTCCATCCCATTGCACCCCGAGGACACCCAATGTTTCGCTTTCACAGTACCTACCATTAATCATTCTTGTCTGGATCAACACTATGAGTGGGTGGTATTGCCTCAGGGCATGGCCAACAGCCCTACAATGTGCCAATTATATGTGGACCAAGCCCTGAAGGAGGTTAGAACACAATTTCCCCCGCTCATTGTGTATCATTATATGGATGATATTTTGCTGTGCCATAAAAAAGAATAATATATTGAGAAGGCCCTTTCCTTTCTTTTCAAACATTTTGAGAAATTCGGATTACACATAGCACCAGAAGAGGTCCAAATGACGCCCATTAAAGAGTATTTGGGAACTAGGTTAGAGAATAGTAAAGTCAGAGCTTTAAAGATAACCCTGCGGACGGATCACCTAAACACGTTAAATGATTTTCAAAAATTGTTAAGAGATATCAATTGGATGAGGCCCTATCTAAAACTCACTGATCAGGAATTGTCACCCTTATTTGAGACACTTAAAGGAGACCCTAACCTCACCTCTCTTCGTCAGTGGACTGAGGGGGCAAAAGAAGCCATCAGTCTGATCCAGAAAAGGCTAGAAGCTGCTCAGATAGACAGAAATGACTACTCCAAACCTTTGCTAATTTGTATCCTTGCCGAAAAACGAGCTCCCCCTGCAGTTTTTTGGCAATCTGACCCCATATCATGGGTTAGTTTGACCCACTCTCCAGGGAAGGTCTTGCCCTGGTACCCAAGTGCCATTGCACAAATTATACTTAAAGGGATTAAACTTAGTATAGCAGCATTTGGTAAACAAACAGATACTATAATATCACCATATACGCAGGAACAAATAAAGTGCCTAGCAGCCTGTGATGATGACTGAGCCATTTTGATAACTATAACGTGCACTCAATTTGATAGCCACTACCCATCACATCCATGGCTACAGTTCAGTTTATCCAATCCAATCATATACCCTAGGATCACTCACCATAAACCCCTCAGTAACGTAAGGCTTATATTCACTGATGGATCTAAGCAAGGAGTAGGACCTATAGTTACCACAGAAGAGAGTTGGACCTTCGTATTTCAAAGCTCCTCTCCCCAAGAAACCGAGCTGCTCACAGTGATGAAAGCATTTCAAATGTTTCATCAAGAACCCTTCAACCTTTTATCAGATAGTAGATATGTGGTGCAAGCTGTCTCTATCATTGAAAATGTGGGTTATATTAATGCCAGGTCTACTATCTCTGAGGCATTACAAGAAATCCAAACATTCGTTTGGGACAGGAAGGCTCCATTTTATATTGGCCACATATGAGCTCATACAACCTTATCAGGCCCCCTGACAAATAGTAGTCTCCTGCAGAAATTGCGTGACCTTACTACCTGCACTCATCCTTGGTGGTTAATCCTAAGGGTTTGTTACCTAATCATATATGGCAAATGGATGTCACACATGTTTCAGAATTTGGAAAGTTAAGATATGTTCATGTCTCTGTAGATACCTGTTCTGGAATAATTTTCATCTCAGTGCATACAGGGGAAAAATCCAGAGATGTTATCGCCCATTGCCTACAGGCTTTCGTGGCATGGGGAAAGCCACGCCAGTTCAAGACAGATAATGGCCCAGCCTACACCTCACAACCCTTTAAAGCCCTCCTACAACAACTTGACATTCACTTGATACATGGAATACCCTATAACCCACAAGGACAGAGTGTTGCGGAGTGTGCACATCTTACAATAAAAAATGCGCTTTATAAACAAAAAGGGGGAATAGGGGACACCTTCAGGTCTGCTAAAAATAAGCTCAACGCCATTCTCTTTATTTTGAATTTTTCAATGTTGGACCAAACGGGTAAATCAGCTGCAGACAGACATGGAAGTGATGCTGCTGCTCCCCCTAAGCCTTTAGTACTTTGGAAGGACATCCTCACAGGAAAGTGCAATGGACCAGATCCAGTGTTAGTATGGAGTAGGGGGTCTGTATGTGTTTTTCCACAGGAAAAGGAGGCTCCAATTTGGATCCCAGAGCAGCTGGTGCGTGCAGCCTTGCCTCCGAACACCAGTCATGATGCTGAAGATGCTGATGATAACTCTGGGGATGCTACACCTCCTGTGGCTGACTCAAGCCAGAAAGCTGTGGGCAATGGTTAAAGCACGGCCATATCCTTTACCAGTGGCTATCTCTTCTCTCATATTCCCTCCTCTCCCTTTGATGCTTGGCAGGTCTGTAACTTGCTAGGAGCATGTACTGATATCTCAGCAGTGTCCATGTTAAATGGCAAATTCCTCAACTGTTTTATAAACAAAATGACTCTAGTACCTTTGAGGCAACAGTTGATGTGTCTTGTCCCAATAATATTACTTATCAGCCCACTCCCATATGCATCTTGCCACCGTTCCTTTTCCTCGTAACAAATGCTAGCGAGCTGAATGATACGTTAATTGCACTAAGAATTGCTATCTTTCCCAGTGCTGGAATGTAACTGCCTTCAAGCTGGCTGTGATTATGCGTATCCCTACCCATGTTCCTATCCCAGTTTCCATTCCAGAGGACAAGTTACCGGTGGTGATATCCAGAAAGAAGAGAGATTTTGGTATCACAGCCGCCGTTGTGACAGCACTGGCTATATCTACAGCAGCTGCCATGGCAGCAGCAGTCTCACTTGCTACAACTATACCCACTGCAGAAGTTGTGAACACCCCTGCAGAAGGAACGGCGGCTGTCCTTCAAACAGTCTCAGATCAATGCACATCTGCAAGCAGGAATCCCGATAGTCAACCAGAGAGTGGATTTGGTTCAAGAACAAGTGGACATATTGGGGGCCCTATTGGGACTGGGATGTATAGCACCCTTCCCGGCAATTTGTGTAACTTCCATAGCCTATACTAATATGAGTGACTTACAGAATGTCTCCTGACAGCTCTCCCAATACTTGCGGGGGAATCAGTCCGCAGAATTCCAAAACTACACTCAGCACCTGCTACTAGGCATAACAAGGATAAAGAACACCAGAGATGAGCTGGCAACCCTCCCAGAGATAATCAAAACATTGCAAGATGTGTTAACCTTTATGAAACAAGCGGCTAGCGTAATTTGTCTGATGATAATCCTCGTAGTGGGCTTGATTCTGCTAGTAAGGAAACTGCAAATTTGGAGGCAACAGCAACATAGCTAATGGCAAGCCATGGTGCAGGACTTGTTAGCCATCGAGGCTGGAACATCCCACCAAGTGTGGCTAAGTATGCTGGATCGGTAGTCAACGACGGGTAAGATTGGTGGGGGAAATATACCAACCTAAGACAGGACGCAGATCATTGATATCTGCCGTCTGATGATGGGTAAGGATATTCCCCGCCACTGACAACCTAAGACAGGCACAATCCCTGCCATAATAGAAAAAAGGGGAGATGTCAGAGGCAGGCCCCTGGCCAGGGCGGCCTCCGCCATTAAAAGATGGCGCAAGGGGGTGCCTGGGTGGCTCAGTGGGTTAAGCCGCTGCCTTCGGCTCAGGTCATGATCTCAGGGTCCTGGGATCGAGTCCCGCATCGGGCTCTCTGCTCAGCAGGGAGCCTGCTTCCTTCTCTCTCTCTCTGCCTGCCTCTCAGTGTACTTGCAATTTCTCTCTGTCAAATAAATAAATAAAATCTTTAAAAAAAAAAAAAAGATGGCGCCTGGCTAGTTGCCAGGTTAGGATTGCCTCATGAGACTAAGCAGAATGCCCAAAGAAGAAGCAAACAGCATTGGTTGCTAGCAAAGTTGTTCGTTTAGGTGTGCAGCCTGATTCACTCCCTCCTGTACCCTGCTCGCTGACTGGTCAGGTAAGCGTATATAAGTGTGTAGACTTGCAGAAATAAAGAGAGAGAAGATATATCTGAACTGGGGCTTCTTGTCGTCCTTGCGGGTTGAGGGCGATATTTAGGGATCCACTATTACCTGAAGTTCTACTGAACTGAGTTAGTGCTGACAACTTCCTCAAGTAGCTGCCATTTACCAAAAGAGCTTTTAATAATCTTGGAATTTCTTCAGCATTGACAGAAGCACAGGAGAAACCTATGCCACATGAGGAATGCACTCCAACCTCCCATCCCAGTAACTGACAGGATACACTGACAAGTTGGCTGGCCTGGTCTCAGGATGTGGCAGGCAACTAAGGAAAGGTTGACTAGCCTGTCCACGAAGGTTCCACCTTTAATTCTCCCCAACCCCAGGAGCTAAATGGCAGAGTATTCAGAAATGACCTACAGAAGTAACTACCCCTTGCCCCCAAAAGAAAGGAGCGTGCATGCTGCCCCAAAAGGCAAAGGTGTACCTTAACACTGTCTAGAACGAGTTTCTCATCACTGTGTAGTTTCACATTCTGCTCTGATTTCTCAAAACACTTGCCACTGGCCACAATTATTTCACTTTTCTGTTTACTTGCTGAATTTCTCTTCTTCTCCACAGTATTCCAAATGCAATGAGAACAAGGACATTGTCTGTTTTTCCACCACTAGACACCAGAGCCCATTTCGTGGTATGCTCCAGAAAAACCTGTCAAATAAGAACAACTACCCAGGTAATTTACTGGAAGGTTACCAAGTAGACAGAAGATCCAGTCAGTATCAATAAATCACTAAGTTCAATGTAATAGCAAATACAAACAAAATTATCACCGTTTTGGGATAAGGGCGATCTTAGAAGCCAAAAGGTTGGGTAAATTAGATGGCTCAGAAGACATGTAGTTTTTCCATGTATTTCATGGAGAAGGTTTATTAAAGACAAACACTACAGTAAAACCCATGTGCCCTAAGGAGCAAAACCACTGTGGTGGATGACCCACAAACCACAGGGAAGAAGCCTTGCTCTACTCCAGGTTAGCTACACCCCAGCCCTGTTTTCTGGGAGTTGTTCTTTTTTTTTCAATCTGAAACTCATTACCTCAGAGAGATGCACTTTTGAGGCAAGATTCGAACTTTCATGTCTTGCTAAGGATGAATGTTTACCTCGAAAACTTCTAAAGTACTTCATGACTATCCAAGGGCTATTGAGTTGTTAGGCTACCTGAATTTGAGGAGAGAAATGTCCAAACTTACAACTTCAAAAAATGAGGGAGCTCCAGAAGAAAGGAAATGTTTTACAAACAAAACAGTGTACCAAGTTTTCATGCAATATCCTGAGTACCAACTTTTTTTCCTTTTAAGACATAATTTTATGACACATCTAAAGTAAATTCCTCACTTCTCCCTGCAAAAGCTCTACAAACTTCTCAAGGAGATGGTGTGCAAATAAACTCGAGTTGACCCTAGAGTCCCAATAAAATTGGGCACTGAAAAATATAAAAGTTCTAAATCCATGGGAATTACCCAACAGCAAATTTTACCAACTTTCTAGTGAGTGTCACATAAGCGGTAGCTGAGGGTTCAAATGCGGCACTATGATCAAAGAGGCACTAATCATCTGCTGCAGCAGTAGCTTGGCCATCTCTGCTTCCAAAAAAGACATGATTGGATTTAGAGAAGCAGCAAGACTGAAGCAAAGTACATCGAATCTAAAACCGAGTCTAAGAAGTTACTCTGCTCAACACTCAAGAACGTCCACTTCACAAAAGGCTTACGTAAAGTTGTTCATTTGCAGGGGTAGCTCATCCTAAAAGCCGATGGCATCATCCTTCATGACACTGGCAAACCCTACTTTATCTGTCTCCTCTAATCACAGAGGAAAGGGACAGATTTTCCTCCCCACCCACAGCCATGTTCAATATACACCACTTTATTTCCTATGTTGAAAGGCTTAGGGTAGAGTTCTCTCAGCATGGTGAGGAGGCAACCTTCCTGGCCGGGAGCTGCAGACCCCTTCAGGCTCTTAAGTTGTATCACAGAACAAACAGGAGCCAACCACAGGATAGGATGGAAATCTTCCCAAACTGGTTTGTGGTGATGCTTGCACAAGTCTTTAAAACAACTGAAATTCAATGAATCGTGCACTTAGCATGAGTGACTTCGACAAGATGGAAATCATACCTCCATGAAACTACACAATAATCACCAGCCAGGGGCAGACTGTGATGACACAGTTAGAAAAAGGAGTGTATCCAAGACCCAAAGAGACCCTCCACATGACTGACACACCCAATATACATCTCTGTTGCTCCCTGAACCTCCGAGGATCCTGTTCAGTATTTCCTCCTGCTTCCCTTCACATGTTCCTCTGGCACATCTGACCTCCTTCCCATTCTGCTCCAGAGCAGACCTTATGAATCCCTTCCACGAATCCACCTGGAGTATTCAACACATAAAGTACACCTGGCAATAACAATGAAAAGTTGGCAGGGGATCTTGTAGAAATTGATTCCTTTTTTCAGAAGAAATGGGAAGGAAAAGGAGGCATTCAAATTGACTCCCCTAGCCAGACTGCTCTCATCCCCCAGACAACACCTTATTTATACCTGTCTCCGAGGCTGTAAAACTTGATTCTGCTCATCCTAGTGCCTTTCTAATCAACTCCTTCCCCACCCCTCACCAATATCTTGACCAGTACCTTTCCCCTCCTAAAAATTCCATAAATGCTCTTTGGGGAAGTTATTATTCTCCTCACCCAATTCAGTGACACCTGTTCTATCCTCAAAGGGTAAATACAGATCTGTGTCCTACTGGACCTACCACTCATCAAACTCTGACTTCCTTCCTAGACTTGGTCGATTATGGCAATAAAGACCAAAATGATGAACAAACTCCAAAATGACCACGGGTTAGACCACCGGAGAGGGTGATGTCATAATACGAATATGAAATAAGCTCAGAGCTATAAAACCTAACTTCTACACGAGCCAACAGGTTAACGAATCCCTTTTAAGATTTTTTTAAAGATTATTTATTTATTAATTTGACACAGAGAGAGCTCACAAGTAGGCAGAGAGGCAGGCAGAGAGAGAGGAAGGGAAGCAGGCCCCCTGCTGAGCAGAGAGCCCCATGTGGGACTCTATCCCAGGACCCTGAGATTTTGACCTGAGCCGAAGGCAGTGGCTTAACCCACTGTGCCACCCAGGTGCACCCCTTTTAAGATATTAAAAGGTTGTTCTAAAATCCCAAATTCTTACCTCCTCCTCAGCATCCAAACCCAACAAGTTTTCTACTGTCATCAATACCAATATGCAAGACAGAAAGTATGAAATCTTTGCAGTACCAAAAAAGAATTACAAGAAAAAGACCCAGGAAGATCACAGAGCAGTAACTAGGATGGCAGGGAAATTAACCAACTGTTTCTATACCTCATGACACCTGGATGAAGACCTTTTGAAAGTCCCCTTCCCACAGGAATCCCATTTCTAGCCTAAGAAAGCCCAAATGGGGTCTGCTTTCCAATTAAAGATGGCTTCAAGAATGTTTCTCCAACACCTAAACACTGACAATAACCACGTGGTGAAAAAATAATGAATACTGTTATGCTGAAAATAAAGAAATTAATTTAAAAAAAGATGAAACAAAAAGGCCACAGAAAGTTGGTGCCACTTTTCAGAGTGTTAAGTCCTCTGATCTTGGAAATCTGAGTTCAAATCCCACTCAAGCAGAGACCTCAAAAAATTACACGAAAACCCTTAAAGAGAAGAGAGAAGTCCCCTTTCCTAAAACAGTCTGACTTTAGTAATCTCCTAGATTCATTAAAAATCGGAATGTCACTCTCAACATCTGTAACTCTGGAACAAACTTCGAACATTTCTATGGCTTTTAAAATCAAAACCTCGGGGCACCTGGGTGGCTCAGTGGGTTAGAGCCTCTGCCTTTGGCTCAGGTCATGATCCCAGGGTCCTGGGATCAAGCCCCTGATTAGACTCTCTGCTCAGCAGGGAGCCTGCTTCCCTTCCTCTCTCTCTGCCTGCCTCCTACCTACTTGTGATCTGTCTCTGTCAAACAAATAATAAAATAAAATCTTTTTTTAAAAAAAGAATTAGCTTGGGTGCCTGGGTGGCTCAGTGGGTTAAAGCCTCTGCCTTCAGCTCAGGTCATGATCCCAGGGTCCTGGGATAGAGCCCCGCATCGGACTCTCCACTTCTTGGGAGAGTCTGCTTCCTCCTGTCTCTCTGCCTACTTGTGATCTCTGTCTGTGAATAAAAAAAAAAAGAATTAGCTTTTGTATATATTGATTTTCTCTGTTGTGGCTTATTTCATTTATATCTGATCTCATCTTTCAAAATTTCTTTCCTTTTGCTTGCCTTTTGACTCATTCTTCCTTTATCATGTTTTTATTTTTATTTCTTTATTTGAGAGACTGAAAGAGTGAGTGAGAAGGGAAGAGCAGAGGGACAAAAGCAGTCCTCACTGAGTACAGAGCCCAACTCGGGGCTCGAACCTACAACCCCGAGATCTTGACCTGAGCCAAAACCAAGAATTGGTCACCTAACCAACTGAGCCACCTCTAAGCTCCTAATTTGTTTTTCCTTTTGTCATTTCTTAAGATGATAGGTTATGAAAGTAACACTTTCTTCCTTTTTAAATATATGTTTAAAATCCTAAGTTTCCCTCAAAAAAAAAAAAAACTTAACTGTATCCCATAAGACTTTGTATTTTATATTTTCACTTTCAAGAGATGAGCAAGAGACCGATTTTTGGCTTTCATTCATCTCAAGGTATTTTCTAACTTCTACCATGATTTCTTTTATGACTCATGTCTTATTTAGGAGTGTGTTATTTATTTTCCACATACTTGTGAATTTTCTGTTTCCTTTTGTAAACCACTTTTATTTTATTGCATGGAGTTAGAGACCATACATTGAGTGACTTTAGTTCTTCAACATGTATACTTCAACATGTATACTACATTTATAGGTCTTTTGGTTTTTCAGACTGGATAATCTCAATTGATCTCTATTTATATTCCCTGATTATTTCATCTATTACTACCACTGAGCTCATCTGGAGAATATTTTGTATCAGTTATAATGCACCTTTCATTTCATTCTAATTTTATTTTTATTATATTCTTGATTTGGTGTGGCACCATTCTTGTACTTCCTGTGTCTTCTTTTTTTTAAGAGTTTATTTATTTATTTGACAGACAGAGATTACAAGTAGGCAGAGAGGCAGGCAGAAAGAGAGAGAGGAGGAAGTAGGTTCCCTGCTGAGCAGAGAGCCCAGTGCTGGGCTAGATCCCAGGACCCTGGGATCATGACCTGAGCCAAAGGCAGAGGCTTTAACCCACTAAGCCACCCATGCACCCCAGTATATTCTTTAAACATGGTTTTACTTCAGTTCTTTAACATATGGATACAGAAGAATGACAGTTTTTGTCCACATCTTTATCCATTCAACCTATATCTGGTTGAATGGATATCTGAAGTTCTTGGGAAATGGCTGTAATTGAATGTATTTTGTTTTTTGTTTTCCTAGTGTATAGATAGCTATAATTCCCTTTTGCTGGAGTATTGTGCAATTTCTTGAGAAAATTAAGGTTTAAATTATATAATGTGGTAACTATAGAAAGTAGATCCTCCCCCTGGGTTTTGAAAGGTAGCCTAAACATCAAGGCCAGATCTCCTGAGACTACATTTCACTCTGTTTCCCCACTACATATACATATTTGCACACTTCATCTGACTGTATTTTAATTATTAAACTGGGTAGTGGAAAGCATATGTCTATTTACTTATTTACTGCTGTTTAATTTTGATGTTATTTTCTAATTATACAATGATTCTCTTTTAGCTACTCCATGGAGTGTGCATCAAGAATGCAACAAAATTCTATTGGCTTTCTTACCACAAATGTTGTTTTTCATTTCACAGATGAAATGTGAAATTTTCACAAAAGTAGGCTTTCATTGGACTTGAGCTCCCCAATACACTCAAATCAAGAAAGATTATTAAGTACATAGAAAAATTGGGATTCAAATTGTGTCATGCTTTCTGCCTATGCATAATAGACATGTGATGTAAAATGGATATCGAGACAAAAGATTTAGCTTGGTTTTTAATCATTGCACCTAAACACATATCAATCATTATGTTCTTATTTGTAAACTGGGAATAATATCAGCTCTAATTAATACTTTAATATTTATGCATTTTTACATCAAATGTTACATATTTCTACATAAACGTTATAAAATGCATTTTATTGAGATAAAATGTGTATATTTTCTTGTGTACCTACGTAGTTACTATATAATAGATAGGGTTATAAATTACTTTCCCAAGGTTACACTCTCTTAAATTCTATATCTGAAAGTCAACCTTTTCTTTTTTTGTTTTTTTTTCCATATGAAACTATGCAAATTTATTGCACAGATATTCTTCGCTCTATTCACAATGCCACAAACTGGAAAACTACATAGATACACAAGTATATGCATACATAAGCACATATGTATATATATACATGTATACACAATGGAATAATGTTTTTTTAAAATTTATTTCTTATTTATTTTCAGCGTAACAATATTCATTATTTTTGCACCACACCCAGTGCTCCATGCAATCCAGCGCTCTCTAAAACCCACCACCTGGTTCCCCCAACCTCCCACCCTCCCACCCTCTCCGCCCCTTCAAACCCCTCAGATTGTTTTTCAAAGTCTATAGGCTCTCATGGTTCAACTCCCTTCCAATTTCCCCCAACTCCCTTCTCCTCTCTATCTCTCCATGTCCTGCATGCTATTTGTTATGCTCCACAAATAAGTGAATACCATATGATGATTGACTCTCTCTGCTTGACTTATTTCACTCAGCATAATCTCTTCCAGTCCCTTCCATGTTGCTACAAAAGTTGGGTATTCGTCCTTTCTGATGGAGGCATAATACTCCATAGTGCATATGGACCACATCTTCCTTATCCATTCGCCCGTTGAAGGGCATCTTGGTTCTTTTCACAGTTTGGTGACCGTGGTCATTGCTGCTATAAACATTGGGGTACAGATGGCCCTTCTTTTCACTCCATCTGTACCTTTAGGGTAAATACCCAGGAGTGCAATGGCCGGGTCATAGGGAAGTTCTATTTTTAATGTCTTGAGGAATCTCCACACTTTTCTCCAAAGAGGCTGCACCAACTTGCATTCCCACCAACAGTGGAAGAGGGTTCCCCTTTCTCCACATCTCCTCCAACACATGTTGTTTCCTGTCTTGCTAATTTTGGCCATTCTAACTGGTGTAAGGTGATATCTCAATGTGGTTTTAATTGGAATCTCCCTGAGGGGAGTGATGATGAACATTTTTTCATGTGTCTGATGGCCATTTATATGTCTTCATTGGACATGTGTCTGCTTTGCACCCAAGAGGAAATACACACAACCAAAACCACACATCAACCACCCGAAAATGCAAAAAAGCCATCCTCAACAAGTTGGAAAGAGGACCTCAAGGATAGCCCTCCACCCTCTCCCACACCTTAAGCAACAAAAGTCCTTCCACCAAAGGTAACCCAGATCTTCAAGTACCTGGTGGAGATGCCTTCCCTCACATCGCAGATGCTGCCTATCAAGGCTTCAGCTCAGCTTCTGAAGGTGCAGATGCTCTAACCCCAAAAGCCTTTCTCTGCAGCAGGTTCCCTGGTCTTTCTGGCCTTCTGAGGAGTGAGGAGTGGGGGAAATGGGAGGGAAGAGACAGGAATCCCGTTAAAAAGGAGGAGAAACAGCAAAACACAGGCACTGGTGAGCCCTCGCAATTTCCCAGGCATCCAGTCCTTCAAACTTGGTTCAGAGACCGACCACCCACCCACCCATTCCAGGGACTGAAACAGGGACTGGGAGTGCACCGGGCGCCCCCATGTGCACCTCACAACCTCTGGGCCCAGACCATGCTGCCTCCCACAGGCAGCGGAGATGGCAGCGGCCTGAGAGAGGCCAAGGCAGGCATAGGGAGCAGCGGACTTGTGGACTGCAGCTTGGGATTGGGAGGGGGTGCGGCAGGGGAGACACTGGCTGAACCTGGAGGGAGCATGTAGAGGCAGCCAGAGGCCTGTGGCGGGGAATGGGCCAGCTCCTTCCCTCTGCCCTCCCAGGCTGGTTCCCTCCCTTCCTCCCTACCTGGGTAAATCTCCCTTTGCCTGGGAGGAATGGCCAAGGCAGTGGCAGCGGCCCAGGGCCACTGAGGAGGAGCTGCCAGGGCTGCTGCACTCAGAGCCGCCAGCCTCCAGCGGAAGCGATGGCGCCCACTGCTGCCGCAGCCTCCACCAGCCCCAGGATCTCCATTTTAGCAGCGCGGGCCTCCCTCCGCCCTGGATAGCCACGGAAACTTGTCTTCGCCAGCTCCCTCTAATCCCCAGCCCTCCCTCCCCTTCCACCCTCTCAGCTCAGAGCAGGTACCTGGTCGGGCTCTCCTTATCACACAAGGACGAGGATGGGCTCTACCCCCGCACGCCCCCCTCCCAAAGCCCAAAGTGGCGCCACTGGAAGGAAAATGCCTTCCACGAAGTCCTCCCAAACCCGGCCCCCCGCCCTTCTCGGCGCCAGTCCTCAGCCCTACCGCTGCCCTTCCTCAGTTGCTGGCCCTCGAGCTCCCGCTGCCGCCGCTTGCACAGCCCCCGCCGCCGCTCCGCCGCTTCCATCTGCGTTGCTGCCATCTGCGCCGCAGCTGCCGCTAGAGTCGCCAACAGCGCTTGTGCAGCCGACGCAGTCTGCGCCGAGGCCGCTATGTGCTCCACCGCAGCTACCGCCGCCGCCGCTTGAGCCTTGGACGCCCAATCGGTCGCCGCTGGTGCAGCCCAGCTGTCTGCGCCAGTGCTGCTTGCACCGCTAACACCGTCGTCTGTGTCGCCGCCCCTTCCGCCGCCAACATTGCCTGCGCCGCCGCCGATGCCGCTTGTTCCCTCGAAGCCACCACTGTCTGCACCACCGCTTGCGCGGCCGAAGCCGCAGTCTGCACCCTCGCTGCTACCGCCGCCGCTGAAGCCGCTGTCGTCTGCCCCGTCGCCATTGTGCGCCGAGGCCGCTTGCACCGTTGACGCCGTCGTCGGAGCCGTTGCTGGTTCCGCCGCTGAAATCGTCTGCGCCGCCACCGACGCCGCTTGTGCCGCCGCTGAAGCCGCTGCCACTGCTATCCCCGCCGACGCCAACGCTTATGCCGCTGCCGCCACCGCTTGAGGCCCGGGGGCCTTCGGAGCCAAAGCTGCTTGTGCAGCTCCGCCCCTTGCTGACCTCGAAGCCACTGTCTGCGGCGTCACTGCTTCCGCCGCCGAGGCCGCCTGCGCCTCTGACGCTGCCGTTTTCGCCGCCGCCGCTTCCGCCGCCGCCACCATCTGCGCCGCCAGCGGCGTCAGCCCCCAAAGCGGCGATGGCTCAGCCGGGGCATCGGCGGCCTAAGCGGCGTCTGAGGCGGTGCAGAGGGCGTTGGCCAGAGAAGAGGCGGCAGCGTCGACAAACAGGCGGGGACGGCGTTGGCGTCGGCGGCGCAAGCGGCCTGGGCTGTACAAGCGGCGTCGGGATTCAAGTGGCGGCGGCGGTGCAGACGGCGGCGGCGAAGCGTCGGTGGTGGCGGCGCAGACGGTAGCGGCGGCGGCGGCAGAGTCGGCGGCAGAGTCGGTAACAGCGGCGGTGAAGACAGCGGCGTTGGCGGCGGTGCCAATGGCGGTGGTTTGGTCGCGGCGCCATTGGTGGCGGCGGCGGCGGAAGCCGCCGCGGCGCAGACGACTGCGTCGGCGGTTCAGGCGGCCTCGGGGCAGACAGCGGCGTCGGTGCACAAGGCAGCGGCTTGGGGGGCGGCAGCAGAGTCGGTGGCGGCGGCGGTAGCAGCGGCGGTGCAGACAGCGGGGTCGACGACTGTGCAAGCAGGGCGGTGCAGAGGGCGGTGGCTCCCGCGGCACAGGCGACATCGGCGGCGGCGCAGGCGGTGTCGGCGGCGGAATCGGCGGAGGTGCAAGCGGCGTGGGCGCAGACAGCGTCCGCTTACACAAGTGGCAACGGCTGAGGCGTCGAGGGCTCAAGAGGCGACGGCGGCGGCAGCATAAGCGGTGTTGGCGGCGGTAGCCTTGGTGGTGCGGACAGCGGGGTTGGCAGCGCATGGGGCGGCGGTGCAGATGGAGGTGGCTTCCGCGGCGGCGGCACAAACGGCGGTGGCGGCGGCGCAGGCGGTGTTGGCGGCGGCACAGAAGACGGAGTGGGCGGTGCAAGCGGCATTGGCGCAGACAGCTGGGCTGCACAAGCGGCAACCGCTTGGGCGTTTTCAGCTCCAGCAGCGGCAGCGGCGCTTCTGCGGCGGTAGCAGCGGTGGAGCAGACAGCGGCCTCGGTGCAGACTGAGTCGGCTGCACAAGCGGTGTTGGCGACTCAAGCGGCGGGTGCGGCGCAGATGGCAGCAACGGAGATGGCGGCGGCGGCGAAGCGGCGGCGGGGGCCACGCAAGCGGCTGCAGCGGCAGCTCGAGCGAGGGCCAGCAACTGAGGAAGGGCATAGGTAGGGTTGAGGACTGGCGCCGAGAAGGGAGGGACAGGTTTGGGAGCAATTCCTGGATGGCATTTCTCCTTCCAGTGGCGCCACTTTGGGCTTTGGTGCGGGGGAGCGGGCGGGGGTAGAGCCCACCCTTGTCCTTGCGCGATAAGGAGAGCCCGACCAGGTACCTGCTCTGAGCTGAGAGGGTGGAAGGGGAGGGAGGGCTGGGGGCAAGAGGGGGCTGGCAACGACCAGTCTCCGTGGCTACTCAGGGCCAAGGGAGGCCCGCGCTGCTAAAATGGAGATCCTCAGGGCTGGGGGAGGCTGTGGTGTCAGCGGGCGCGGTCGCTCCCGTGAGGGGCTGGCTGCTCTGGTGCAGCAGCCCTGGCGCCAGCTCCTCAGTGGCCCTCAGCCGCCACCACCGCCATGGCCATTCCTCCCAGGCAAAGGGAGATTTACCCAGGTGAGGAGGGAGGGAGGGCGCCAGCCTGTGAGGGGAGAGTGAAGCAGCCGGCCCACTCCCCTCCACTGACCTCTCGCTGCCTCTGCGTGCCCTGTCCAGATCCAGCCAGCATCTCCTCTGCTGCCCCCGCCCCAGCCCCACGCTGCAGTCCACAAGTCAGCCTGCTCCCCGCGCCCACCATGGCCTCTCTTGGGCCGCTGCCATCTCTGAAACCTGTTCGAGGTAGCATGGTCTGGGCCCTGAGGTTGCGGGGTGCCCTTGGGGACGCCCGGTGCACTCCCCGGTCCCTGCTTAGGTCCCTGAAAAGGGTGGGTGGGTGGTCTCCGAGCCAAGTTTGCAGCACTGGATGCCTGGGAAATTGCGAGGGCTCACCAGTGCCTGTGTTTTGCTGTTTCTCCTATTTAATTGGATCCCTGTCTCTTCCCTCCCCTTTCCCCCACTCCTCACTCCTCAGAAGGCCAGAAAGACCAGGCAACCTGCTGCAGAGAAAGGCTTTTGGGCTTAGAGCATCTGCACCTTCAGAAGCTGAGCTGAAGCCTTGATAGGCAGCATCTGCGATGTGAGGGAAGGCACCTCCACCAGGTACCTGAAGATCTGGGTTACCTTTGGTGGGTGGACTTTTGTTGCTTAAGGTGTGGGAGAGGGTGGAGGGCTATCCTTGAGGTCCTCTTTCCAACTTGTTGAGGATGGCTTTATTGTATTTGCAGGTGGTTGATGTGTGGTTTTGGTTGTGTGTATTTCTTGTTCAGTGCAAAGGGGTCCTATTCACAGCATGACTTGAGGGAGGACATTTGTCCAAGTTTTTGTTTCATTTCTAACGGGCTGGATTGGTTTGACACTTGTGTCCAATGGGTTATTGGTATGGAAGGGCTCAAAAAGAGAGGAAGCAGGGATTTTTCTGTGGATTGGAGGAGTTTAGCCGTTTTCTTTTGACCATGTGTAGAGTGGTTTTAATTTGCCTGTCCTGAATTACGTTTTCTTCTCCTGAGCGATTTGGTGGTGGTGGATGTACAGTTATGCTGGTTGTTGTGCTTTTCCTGTTTTGAGTGGCAAATGTGTGTTCCTTTCTTGTGTTTGAAGAAAAACGTTGGGGTTGGATAAAGAAAGTGTAATTTTTTGGAAAGCTGAACTGTCAGTTTGTGTTTGTTTGTTTTCTGATGATCTCTGCAGTGGGGTGATGGGTGTCTTTCTAGACAGCGTTAAGGTACACATTTGTCTTTTGGGGCAGCACACAATCTCCTCTTGGGGCAAGGGATAGTTAATTCTGTAGGTTATTACTGTAGGCTTTGCCGTTTAGCTCATTGGGTTGAGGATAATGTAAAGTTGAGATCTTTGTGTAGAGGCTAGTCTGCTTTTCCTTAGTTGCCTGCCATTTTCTGAGGCCAGGCCAGCTAACTTGTCAGTTTATGCTGTTAGTTGCTGGGATGGGAGGTTTCAGTGACGTAGGTTCATCCTGTGCTTCAGTCAATGCTGAAGAAATTCCAAGATGAATAAAAACAATTTTGGTAGGGACGCCTGGGTGGCACAGTGGGTTAAGCCACTGCTTTCGGCTCAGGTCATGATTCTGGGGTCCTGGGATGGAGTCCCGCATCGGGCTCCTGGCTCGGCGGGGAGCCTGCCTCTCTCTCCACCTCTGCCTGCCTCTCTGCCTGCTTGTGTGCTTTTTCTCTCTCTTTATGACCAACAAAACCAAAACCAAAACCAAAAACAAAACTATTTTGGTAAATGGCAGCTGGGTGAGGAAGTCGTCAACACTAACTCAGTTCGTTAGAACTTCAGGTAATAGTGGATCCCTGGATGTCTCCTTTGCAGTCTGAACTGAAACATGCTGTATTCTTTGGCTCTCAGTTTCTCTATGGCTCTGTCACCTGGGCCCCTTTGGTTGTGTTGTCTTCCTCCCCATGGGGAAGTTCTCTTCTTCTTTTTAAGGGAAGGGGTTTTTTGTTTGTTTGTTTTTAAGGCCTATTTATTATCTTAAATATGCCTGTTTCCTTGTGAGAGTCTCTTTGGGGGCAGGGAAGGGCAGAGGGACAGAGAGAGAATGTCAAGTACACTCTGCACTGAGCCAGGAGCCAGACTGAGGGCTCCATCCCAGGACCCTGAGGTCATGACCTGAGCCAGAGTCAGGAGTTGGATGCTTAGCCCGTGGAGCCACCCAGGCACCCCTTTAAGTAAACTCTTTGAACCGCAGCATATATACAGAGAAGTGCACAGATCATAAGCCAAAAGCTTGAGGAACCTCCACAAGGGGAACACACCATGCGACTTTACACCCAGGATCCCAGAGTCTGTGATAACCCTCTTGAGGATCACTTCTGCCACGGTTCTTGACTGCCGTTGCTGGGGAGCTGTTGCGCATGTTCCTGAATTTGGTGTACGTGGAGTCATCCAGTTGGATGCACTCCTGGGCCTGCCTTACGGAGAGTCAACCGTGTTTGTGTGCGTGGTTGTGAGTTGACCAGTCCTGCTGTTTCATCCTCAGACTATTTTAGAGCTCCACTCTGCTTGTAGACCCTTAGACATTCTAGAAATAGGATAGCTCCTTGGTGCCTTTTAATTACCTGCATTAAAACAGGTAGTTTTTTAATGAACAAAAGGTGTTCATTTGAACACAGGTGTCTTCTTTCAGTTGTAGTGTAAGGATCAAGCCTGGTGTGTGGAACTTTCTATAGTCCATAAACAGAGAAAGCTTTTGCCTCCTCAGTTGTAGAGTTCTATCAGTCACTGCTCTTTCAAGTCATTGGTGAAGTGGATAGAAAAATGCCTGCTTTCAGGGAACCGAACGGATGTTGAAAAGGTGAGACAAAAAAGGTCTTCAGTGGTGGGAGGTGCACCCTTGGAATAAGTGAGTCCATGGGAGACATAGTTGGTCTGTGTGGGTACATGGGGAAAGGCCTTACTGAATCTGGGATTTATGATTCTTGGAGGTCATTTGTTGGGCAGGCCAATACACGTTAGTTTTTTGTTCCCTCCTCCATCCTTTTCAGCTCTTCCTTCACTTCAGAGGTCATCCACACTTTTCCACTTCTTCCCACAGGCTGGTAACTGCCATTTACTGTATAATAACCATCACCAGCCTTATGCGTCCAGGCCCGAGGCAGGCAAATCCAACTCTCTCTGCTTGGTCCACTGTCAGTTTTCATGCCTTTTCTTTCTTTCTTTCTTTACTTTTTTTTTTTTTTTTTAAGATTTTGTTCATTTATTTGACAGAGATCACATGTAGACAGAGAGGCAGGCAGAGAGAGATAGAGGAGGAAGCAGGCTCCCCACTGAGCAGAGAGCCGGATGTGGGGCTAGATTCCAGGACCCTGGGATCAGGCCCTGCACCAAAGGCAGAGGCTTTAACCCACTGAGCCACCCACGTGCCCCTCTCGTTGCCTTTGAAATAAAGTCCAAACGCCAAGCATCACGAGGGTCTCCTGATTCAGTTCTTTTGTGTTCCTTTAGGATTTCTGCAAGCAGACTGCCACCAATCCCCATCTGCCCTCCACATTTAGGGGTCTGTGTTTCCTGCCAACTGCTTTTGTCTTGGGCTTGGACCATGGGACCTTATTTCCATACCTTCACACCTTCTCTTCCTCTGGATTTTCTCTGAAATGCTTTCCCTTGCTTCTGTGTCCTGCCTCACTACCATTTGGACTCCGAGATGTCTCGGGAAGCCTTTTCATCAATCCAGTCAGGTGTAGCTCATCTTTGTAACACTCGAGTTGTATTTTTATTGGCTTACCTCACCCTCCAAATTATGTACAATTCGTTTAACACTTGAACAGAAGTTTTATTGGATCACCTATTACATTTTACCATTTTTGAGGGTAGGACCTTTTGAAAAGAAAACAAAACAGAACAAAGAAGCCTAATGATTTTGAGGGGGGTGGGGACAGAGGGAGAGAGAAAGTTTTAAGCAGTCTTCATGCAGACTCTGAGCCCCACATGGGGCTCCGTCTGATGACCCTGAGATCCTGAGCGTCTGACCCTTAACTGATTTGAGTCCTGTCAAAGAAGAATTGTCAGTAAAGACACTGCAAGAAACCTGAAGTGTTAGTCAGAAATCAGGAATAGTGGAAATCATAAGGTAAACAAGGGAAATTTTAATTTTTCAACAGGATTAGATAATGCTCTCTTTTCCCTCCCTTTCTCAGTTTATCATAAGTCTCAGTTTATCATAAGTCTGCCAGAATATTCGAGGTTTCAAGAAATAAAAATTCAGCTTAAAACAACCTTCAGTCAAAACCAAACCGTTCTGTGGTCTTGGGGTGCCTGGGTGGCTCAGTTGGTTAAGCATCTGCCTTTGGCTCACGACAGGATCCTGAGGTCCTGGGATTGAGCCCCACGTCGGGCTCCCTGCTCAGAAGGTCTTACTTGGAGGGAAATGGGGCACTTACCCAGGTGGATAGGAGGTAGCTACCGTAGTAACACCTGCTTGTAACCAGGTTAATATCCATGTGTTCACTTCGAATTTCAAACTTTAATAAGCATGAAGGTTGGAACTCGGTTTATCTGGTACTACCAAAGCCTCTTTTGAATTTTTATCCTGCGAAGGAGAAAGATTATCAGCACATTGGTCAAATTTAAAAAATAAGTGATGTATTTGTAGGGTATGTTCCTGTATCATTCCATATATTCCTGATTCTCCTTTCTTTTGGTTGTGAAGGTGGTAATACATGCTTGGATGGAATTAGGGGACAAAACAACATAAAGGTCACTTTTATTCTGCCCATGCAGAATTACTTTTATTTGACCAATTTATTTGTTTATTCCCTCGACCACAAATATTTGCATAATTATAGTTTTCCTGGTGCTGTTTAATATGCTAGTTCATTGAATTTTGAACGTGCTATAGGTTGTAGTTCCATGTAGAAATGGGGATATCAGGCAGTGTATGATACAAAACTAATTGAGTCTCTGGTTTGAAAGACATCAGTTCTGACCAGTTGGTTCTCTGTGGTTCATTTTGGGTTTTTCTTCTCTAAGGAAATTTTTTTTGTGATCACTTCATAGTTTTAGGGATTCCTTTTTGTAGGAAATAAAGCTAACATCCAGTTTCCAATTTTCTTTTTGTTTTGTTTTGTTTTGTTTTGCTTTGGGGGAGAATGAAAATATGTCTCTGGATTCTTAGGATCTGTGGCATGATTAACTTTTCTGAAGTCTTTCATGAAAAGAAAAAGTATGGAAGACAATCCAGATTTAATGTTTTTCTACTAAATTTGTTTAACATTGTGGAGCTCCAACGTTCCTATGTATCGGAATCCCCTGGAATGCTTGTTGAAACACATTGCTTTATTTCCGGCTCTACCCACCACCTTCTGGGTTTTTTTTATGAAGTAGGTCTGGGGTAGGGCCTGTGAATTTGCATTTATTTCTTAGAAGTTACCAGGTGATGTTAGTGCTGCTAGTGCTGGTCTAGAGAGTGCTATTGGGAACTGTTGGTTAGATGACCTTAAATGCGAAAGAGAGGCCAGCCATGTTTCTTAATGAAACTGGAGATAGTTTTATTGTTACAGAAAATTGACGTCTTGGTATTTCACAGGGAATTTAAGAGAAGTGATATGCATTCACATTTTAGTTAATTAATTAATTAATTAAAATGATTTTATTTGTCGGGGGAGGTGGGGGAGAATGAGGAAGCACAAGCAAGGAGAGAGGCAGGCAGAGCCAGAATCAGGCTCCCTGCTAAGTGGGAAGCCCCATCGGGACTCGATCCCAGGACCCTGGGATCATGACGGGAGCTGAAGTCAGTTGCTTAAGTCCCTGAACCACCAAGGCTTCGCTGCATTCATTTTTTTTCACTTAGAGCTGGAATTAGATGCGGTTTCTTAATAAAGACATTGTGTGTAGTAGAAGAGCACTTATCAATTGGGGAACCATATCCACTAAATTTTTATCGTCCACATTGAAAAGTCAGATATTGTCTTGGGCTATTAATATGTGTTTGATTTCAGATACATGTAGTTTTAAAGGATGTTTCTTTTTAACATATGTTTGAGCCAAGTTTGATAGTCAGTAAACTAACCTTTCAATAGAATATTGGCCAAAGAATATGAATAGGTAGTTAAAGAATGACAAATTAAGTCCAGAAACATGAGAAATATATAACTTCTATTACTTCAATACAAAACAATCTTTTTGTGAAGTCATATTTTAAAGA
This sequence comes from Mustela nivalis, assembly GCF_964662115.1. Lineage (NCBI taxonomy): Eukaryota > Metazoa > Chordata > Mammalia > Carnivora > Mustelidae > Mustela > Mustela nivalis. The sequence continues at coordinate 157,867 of NW_028135782.1, forward strand.
CTACAAAATTGTTAGTGCATCTAGTAAGAAGTGGACATTGTAACAGCCTTGGTGGCTAAGATAAGCTGCTTTACATTTTCTGAAGGCCAGTTGGTAGCAATTCCTTTAAAAATATTTGTAGCTTGTGACCCAGCATTTGCACTAGGAATTAGTGTTCTCTGCATATACATTTTCTGTGTAAATTTATTTGTTACATCGTTGTTACAACAAAAAATAGCTTCCTGGCCCATATAATCATTAAATTTTGGTAGTATGCTTCATGAGGGGCAGGTCTTTTGCTAAGACCACAAGGGTCTGTGGCCCAAAAAGTAGAGTTTGATAGTAATTCTTGCTGCAAGTTAAAAACAACCAAACAAAACAGTCTACATAGAGGTCAGGGAATTGATACAAAACTGTGTAATAGTTACAAATATTTTGCAGGTCTTAAAAATGTCAGCTTTACTTTTTGTATGGTAAAACTGGAAATAACCCAAATGTCCTTCTGTAGAGGAGTGGCACATCCATACCAGATGGAATACTTCTCAGCAATTAAGAAGGAACAAACTCTGGATGCATGCAACAACTAGTGTGGATTTCAAGGGCATGATGCTGAATGAAAAAAAGCCAGTCTGTACAGGTCACACACTGTAGGCAGCCATTCACCTTTTTGTTATCACAAAGTTAGATTGGCAGTCATCAAAGGGTTAGGGCTGGTGAGGTTGGGGGTGGTGTGGGTGGTTGTTACTGGAAAGGGTTACTAAGAGGGAACGTTTTTGTGTTGATGAAATCTGATCTTGATTGTGGTGGTTGTTACCTGAATCTACACTTGTGATAAGGTGACCTAAAATGGTACACATGTGTTCCAATGTCAGTTTCCTGGTTTTCATGTACTGTAATCCAGAGGATGCAACCCTATCTGGGAAATGGGGTGCAAATTATATGGGACTTCATACTGTTTTTGCAACACCCTGTGGTTCTGTAGTTATTTCAAATTAAAATGTGAAGTTTTAGAAAGAATATATAATAAAAGGAAGTGTTCACAGTATTAGAATAAAACAGGTTTCAAAGTGAGAAAATATATGATCCCACTTTAATATTTCATATCACTTAATACATTTACCTGGAAGTAATGAGTGATCAAAATATTCTGAGCAGTAGCATGGTGGATTCTTTTGGATTCTTTTGTGAGTGTGTGTATGCTTCTCTATAATGTCGATAGTTTAGATGAGCTGGTATCACTTTAGTCGTTTGAAAAGCAGTATTCATAATAAGTTCCAAAAATCTAATTCTGGAATGTTGAAATTTAAATAACAGTTACATTGAGATTGTAAAGTTTTGTTTATATTGGTTACAACAAGTTAGCATTTAAATAGCTCTTAGCTGAGATTGGAGAGTATATTTATCCTCTAAAATGTGTTGTGTATGTAAATGTAAAGCTCTTTTTTGCTCTTGGTATTACAAATGTCCTGTTTGAAGTTCTAACTCCCCAGTGTTGTCCAATGTAAGTATATACATTGCAGGCCACATGAAATTTCAAGCTTCATTAACCACAGTGAGAAAGTAAAAAGCAGGCAAAATGATTATTTTTAAAGATTCTATTTATTTTTTGTCAGAGAGCAAGAGTGAGAGTAAGAGCTAGAGCAGATGTGTGCTCAAGCCAGAGAGCCCCTGTGGGCACATGCACAATCCAGGGGGAGGGGCAGGCAGCGGAGGCAGGCTAGGCAGAAATGAGAATCAGGCTCCCTGGTAAGCAAAGAGCTGGATGTGGAATTTGATCTCAGGACTCTGAGATCAGGACCTGAGCTCAAGCTTAATTACCTGAGCCACCCAGGTGTCCTTTGATGAAATCATTTTTAAGAAATTTAGCTTGTTTAATCAGTTATATCCAGAATATTATCAGTTCAATATGTAATCAGTATAAAATCACAGTGAGATGTTTTACATTCCTTTTATCATACTGTGATAAAAATCACACTGATATGGGAAACAGAGGCAGAAGAAACATTATTAAATTTTCTTACCTCCTGACAAGCCCTTAAAACAGGCAGTGACTCCCCTCTAGGGACTCAACTACCCCCACCTTAAGGGCTTTCTAAGGGCAAAGGGCAGTCCTAGCCTGACCGACCCCCTCTCCCTCACCAGGACCCTGTGAGCACTTTAACAATTCCTTTGGAAACTTTATCTCTGAACATGCCAGATAGTCTGATGATCATTCCCAAGCATATGGCCTACTGATAGACATGTAAAGGGTCTCACAAAAAGGTATTACTACTAGTAGTGAATAACCTTTCCCCCACAAAATAGCTGGCCCCTCAAGGTCCTAGAAACCTTGCTTCCAAAATTCCTTAGAGACTGACACCATGCCTAAACCCTTCCCCACCTTACAAATATATAATAGACCACTCCTGAGAACCCCAGGGAAGCATCTCTTCCTGCCCACAGGTCCTGTCCCCATACATTAATAAATCACCATTTTGCACCAGAGTGGCCTCAAGAATCCTTTCTTGGTACTGAGCTCCAGACCTCACCCCACCAAACCTCACCTATGTTCTAGAATTTCATCATTTGGCGTCCAACTGGGGCTGTGAGTCTTTACATTTGGACTCTGAGCTTTGGTGCAAAGTTGGTGAGTCCGTTCTCGCTTCTTCCTTTACTCTTACTTCAGGGCTTTTCAAGGAGTATGGTCTTATTGGAACACTTGCATGTCAGTTGCTCAGGCTTTAATCCTCTAGCCCGTGGCTACTCCACAGGGAAGAAAACATCAGCTTTTTGGCTGGAAGTTAGTACACTGGCCAGAATGGTAATAAGACCCAGAAACTTGATGTCCTCTCTTTATTCCTGTTCTTACATAAAGTTGTCTTTCTTGGGCACGGGGAAGTCACCTCAGTCACCAGGAAGGACAGCTGCCAATCTTAAGACTCCCATGTGAGTTTTCTTTCTGATTGATCTAATGTGATCTCCTCCACATGCCGGGCCTCGCCACTTCCTGCCATGGGAATGCCACTGGGAGATGGCCAAAAGAAGCCCCCGATTGAATTAAAATGCAACCAGGGTTCGTTTCCTAGGGAAGTGAGCGGTAAGGACCCCATGTGTTGGAATGTCACATAGACCATGATTGGTTTCAGTCTTTACTGTTTCATATCAGTGTCTTCTCCAAATGACATAAAGCTATGAAATTGGGTAATTTCCCCTTGCCAAACATTTCCCATGGGTTAAAAATTGCAGGGCAGCCACACAACTTTTAGAGTATAGGATGGCGCAGTATCCTAGTCCATTCACCAGGCACCCATCTGTAGCCTAGGATGCAATGGTGAAGAAGAGGGGTGCTAACACCCCTCCAGGGCCTTTTATGGCAGGAATGCCTTCCCAAGAAGGTAGAATGGTGATTAATAGCGAGGTCTTGAGGGACACCTTCTTGAGGGTGGCTTTTGACATATGGGCAGCTCTGACATATCCTGTGTGGGACGCCACCCAGGCATCAGGGGGGATTTGGTAATGGACCTTCGTTCCTTCTCTGGCGGCATGGCCTTAGTCGGCTTCTTCAGTCCCAAGAACTCTACCATGGGATGCTTTTGAACGCACTGGAAATAATTTGGATTGCAAAACTTAGGAGAGGTCTGAGCTCCTGTAACACTTCATGGCCTCAGTGGGATCTATCAGTTAGATCTCCTGTGCAGGAAAAGGGGTGAATGAACCTAGGGTGCCTTCATTGTTCATGCCTAGGCCATCATTGCTCTACACCAGGACCCCGACCTAAGGGCATTTTGCAGAATGTGTTTGCCTGAACGAGTGAGCTAGTCAACTCCCTCCTGACATATTGGGTGATAATTACGTCAATAAGCCTTGTAGTAAACCCAGGTTGCTAGGCCACCCCTAGGAAAGGGGACTCTGACTTTCCCTCTCTCTGTTTCTCCTCATAGAATGGGGGGGGGGGCTTCTCCTTTACTCATTTCTGTGTTAATGGCTATAACTGGAGGGGACTAGGGTTAGTCTAGCTCGAGTTGGAGTCTTTGAGGAATATTCCCAGGCAGCTGCCCAAACTCCCTTTGTTTCAGGGAAATTCCCTTTCTTCTTTGGCCTGACATTGACTGGTTTAACCCCTCCTTCCTGGCGGGAAAACATGGCTTCTGCTCCTCTATTGGGGCTGTCCTTTTAACCATTGCTGCTTCTCTAAGGTTTGCTCTTCCAGACTAAGGAAACTTTATTCTTAAGAGGTCTGTGACTTAGAGCAATGTAAAAATATTTATTTCTAAATAAAGCCTTCAACTTTTCTCTCTATCTGAACCCTCTAAAACTCAAAAGGTCTCAGTAAGTATTTTCCTCCTTGGCAATCAGTTATTTGAATAAGTTCAATAAGAATCTGTTCTCCTTGTAACAGAACACCATGGGAAACATGGGATATTTTGCCAAGGCTTTGACTGGAATGCCCTATTTGAGAAAGACAAAAAGAACAACTCAGATATGACCAGACAGCTTTAAGGAACTAAGGTTGCCTTTTTGAAAACTGGAGCCATAAAGCCCCTTGAAACTGTTGGCCCAATACCTGGCTTACAGTGTTCCCAGCAGCCTCACCAGGTGAGTAAAGAATGTCTCTTTCTGGCAGGTGCTGGAACCTCGGGATACCCTGGGGGACCTCAAGAAGAGGAATTCACCCAAATCCACAGGTATTGCAGGTATGTCTGATGGCAAGTACATGGCTTGGCCTCTGGCCTGGAGAGGCTATAAAAAGTTCAACCTAGAAATTCCTTACAAGAAGTTCCAGTAAAGCACATTCTAAAAGATCTATATGATCGCTCACTGTTCTTGCTGAGCTTATGTAAATAATTAGGCCACATTTGTTAACACTGGACTTGTTTTTCAAATAAACTAGTCCAGATTTGCCTCTCTCTGGAAATGAGGGTTATTTTAGAGAGAAATTTACGTTTTAATAACACACCTTTATGAAGGTTACATTCTAGATTGAATTGGCTTTAAATGTTTCTTTACCTAAGCTAGAGAATTTGAGGGGCACTTCAGAAAAGTTACACAATAGCTCATTCAGAGGATCTTCTTGCATTTTTATTCTGTGGGGATAATAACAAGAGCCCATGGCACTTGGTTCAACCACTGGAAAATAAAATTGATTCCCAAACAGTTGTATAACTTAACTATGACCTTGACCTTTGTACTTCTCTATATAGCATAACTGTTCAGATGTTACTGATCTTACTTACTGTATTTGGCCAGATTTAAGATGCCCCTGTTTAAAATACAAATGATAGTTGGTTTACTGATGACATTAGTTTTCATGAAAAGAGTAAGAAAATCTAGGTGTGCCATAGTGCCCACTAGCACTTGGCAATTGCCAAAGCCTTAAAAAGTGAAATATTTCCTGCATTCAGCCTAGCATCCAAAATCTTCTGGAAAGGTAGTAAAAACTAATCATACTTTCAAATGTCATATTACTAAGCTTAGTCTATAAACCCAGGAAAATTGAATTACTCTCCTACCAATAGGACTTCTCACGATGAGAAGTGATCCAAAACAACCTGTAGGACTCAGTCCTTTTGACTTATTACATAATAATATTATATAATAATTATTATAATTATTAATATATAGGAATGAGTTATTATATATATGTATATAAAATATCTCTTTCCATAGATCTGTTATTAGATGAAGATTATAATGCCTTATTAAATACTCACTAGAGGCTGGTTGAACTTATAAGATACTCAATGAAGATACTAATCATGTACTCCCCAAACCTGATTTAATTACAGCTGAAAACCCACCCCATGTAAATCTCAGAGACATGCTTTATTTAAAAAAAATTGGAAGTCACATACAACAGAAAGCCTACATCCAAACTGGAAAGGTCCATATCGGGTCATACTATGTACTCCCACTGCAGGAAAGCTAGAAAGATACTCTTCATGGGTACATATATATAGAGTAAAACCCTAACCTCCTTCACAGAAACCAAGTGAGCAAATGAATGTGCCTTCTTACTCCTCTGAGCCCATAAAAGACCTCAAAATTCTCTTCAAACCAAAAGGAAGGTTGTAATTCTCTTTGTCTTCCTTTCACCTATCTTAACTGACCGTTCCTTTCTACAGTGGGCACAGCAGTATACTGAACTACATAATCAGTTTGTTGGATATGTGGAATTTTGCCTATGTCAAGTACATCCAGGTTACCCGGGTGTGTTTTGCTGTTAAAGGGCACTGATTGGCATTCTCTGCAGGATTATATTTCAGATATAATATATGGAGACAGTATGTACCAAGATAACTCTATCACTAATCCAGATGTTTCTTCCTGGCCCATCCTCAGTGAAACCTAGAGTTCACCAGGACTCCATGACCAAACTTTTTCATACTCTCAAACTATTAAAGTCTTAACTGACCTTACAAGCCTACAAATTAATACCCAACAACTAGGGCCTAGCCTAAGATACAAAACCCTCCTCATTGCTATACCAAGGATGGCATATATCAAATTTGGGATACATATTTGTGGGTCCGACCCACCATGGGACAGCTCAGTCAAAAGGCAGTTTTATGCCAGGAACAAAGAAATCATACATATGATACATGGGCAAAATGCACACGACATCTAGGACAGCTATCATTAGAAATATGTTCTGAAATAATAGTACTCCAGGCGACTGACTGGTTTGCTACTGATTGGGTAAGGTGTCCTGGCATTAGATGGACAGCTCCAGACGGAACCCACTGGATATGTGGAACTAACATGTCGCCCTGGCTTCCTCCAGGGTGGATAGGTTGCTTCACCTTAGGATTTGCCTGGATTCATGAGCGTGATACTAAAATCATCACTACTCCAGCTAATCTCCCAGTTTAAAGCAAAGATGGACACGATCTGTTTCTAAGTGCTATGATCACTTCACATTCATTTTTGCTCCATCTGTGGGACAAGAGGATGTCATTTGGCATGTAGAAGCCCTTATATACTGCAAAGGCACTCAGTGATTCACTAAATAGCATCTCCTTACTTAATATTGAAGTCTCACAGATGCGCAAGGCAGTCCTACAAAATAAGATGGCCTTAGATGTCCTGACAGCATCATAGGGTGACACATGTGCAATTATCAAAGCAGAATGTTGTGTGTACATCCCAGAATATCACAGAAATGTCACAGGACTAGTAAAAGATAAAATTACCCAGATTGAGACTCTTCAGGATCTCTCTCTCTCTCTCTCTCTCTCTCTCTCAGAGATTGGTTAAGTTCCTGGTTTAAAGGAGGACTGTGGCCAACAATTAAATATCTCCTTTTTGGTGTTCCCAACCTTATGGCCTTGATAATCTTAATGTGTTGCCTTGTTCAGTGTTTCTCTGCTTAGTGCCGAGCTCCATTGCTGCAATGACTTCATGACGACAGATGATACTTACCACACACAGAGACACTTCCTCACTGTCAGCGCTGGATTCAGCTGCCTCCGTCTTTTGTAACTTCCTTACACATTCCTCAGCTGACCAATGTTGACCCGAGTAGGTAGGGACGACTCTACTCCCCTATTCAGGAGGAAGAAGTTACAGAAGATGAGACCTTCCATCTTCAACTACTGTAAAGTTTTAAGGGTCAACATAGTTCAGGGGGGAATGATGTGGGAAACAGAGGCAGAAGAAAAATTATTAAATTTTCTTACCTACTGACAAGCCCTTAGAACAGGCAGAGTGACCCTCCTCTAGGGACTCAACTACCCCCACCTTAAGGTTTTTGCTAAGGGCAAAGGGCAATCCTAGCCTGCCTGACCTCTACCCCCAACCAGGATCTTATAAATCTACTTTAACAATTCCTTTGGAAACTTTATATCTAAACCTCCAAGATAGTGTTGACAAACATTCCCAAGCATATGGCCCACTGGTAGACATCGAAAGGGTCTCACATAAAGGTTTAATTACTGGTAATGAATAACCTTTTCCCCAAAACAATAGCTAGCCCCTCGAGGTCCTAGAAACTTGCTTCCAAAATTCCTTAGAGACTGACACCATCCCTAACTTATTCCCTCCCCAACTTATAAGTACATAATAGACCACTCCTGATAATCCCAGGGCCTCTCTTCTTGTCTACCAAGCCTGTAAATGTACAAAGAACACCTCAGCATTCTTTATGAAGAACTCATTTCTGATTTTGATGAATCTTAGCAGCATGAAATTCTTCAATTAGAGTGTTTTTTTTTTTTTCTTTATGGAACATTTGTGAGGATTGTGGAATGTGGTTGTCTAGACTAAGTGAAATTCGATGTAATGATGTTTCATAGATTTTTTTGTTTTTGTTTTTTCTCAGTACTTTAGGGTGTCTTAAAAGTTTCAGTATACACAGTGTCTGTTTATTGCCATTACTTTGTGGATAAAAGCTTAAAAAATATCACATTGAAGGATATTATGTAGTGTAGACACATATGCAGGTTGGGATTTTAAACGCTGGGTTGCAGTTAAATGAAGTTCACTGAAATTCATGTAACTGGATGATTTCTTGGTTCTGCCAGTTATGCTGTGATTTATGTTAGTTTTGGCAGTTTCTAATGCAATAATGAAATATCTTGATGCCAAATTACTTGTCAAAAATTTATTGAAAATAATTTATTGGTAATGTCTCACTCCTCCACCCCCAGGATATGTCAGTAGCTATTTATACATTTCAAATCTCTGAATAGGAAGGTTTTCTCTGTTAAAACTTGTTGGCAAGAGTATGTGTAGTTGGAGATACCGGGTGGGTCAGTCGGTTAAGCGGATGCCTTTTGCTCAGGTCTTGATCCCAGGGTTCTAGGATTAAGTCCCTCATCTGGCTACTTTTTAGGCAGGGAGCCTTCTTCTCTCTCTCCCTTTGCCTGCCACCCTGCCTGCTTATGCTCTCTCTCTCTCAAATAAATAAAATCTTTTTAAAAAAGTATGTACAGTGGAAATTTCCTTAGTTAAGTTATAATTAAGCTTTATATTTTGAAATCCTTCACTAATAATCCTTCATTTATGGACTTAAATATATTTGCCCTTCTCTTTCCCAGTCTAAGAATTTAAACTCATCACAGACTGACCAGATGACTAGATGCAGTAATCCTCCTATTTACAGATCTTTAAGATAAGAGTTTTCTGTCAAAACACCTGGTGTGGAAGGTGTATTCCCTACAGAATCGAGTACTACAGCCCGAGGGGTCGTCATAGTCTTTGCTGTTTAATTAAAAGAAAGACTCAGTGCTTCGCTTTTTCTTTATTGTTCGTTCATTTTTTTTTTTATTTTGTTTTTGGAAGGTGTATTACTGAAATAGTTAATACTGTGTGATGCCCCAAGGTAACGTTTGGTTCTGTTATAACAGGTGTACATTTGCACTTTTTCATGCTTAGTGTTTATTGAATGGCCATTATTTTTTTAACGATTTTATTTATTTATTTGACAGACAGACATCACAAGTAGGCAGATAGGCAGGCAGAGAGAGAAGAGTTAGCAGGCTCCCCGCAGAGCAGAGAGCTCCATGCAGGGCTCGATCCCAGGACCCTGGGATCACGACCTGAGCCAAAGGCAGAGGCTTTAACCACTGAGATACGCAGGCGCCCCTTGAATGGCCATTATTGAGGGAGTAATTGGAACAAGAGATGGAGAAGGAGCTTCACTGGGTAACAGGAAGAAGAGTGGGACACCTTATCAAGTCTTCATCTGTAACGTACACTCACCCTAATACGAATGCTGATAAGGCCCACCACTTAACCTGCATTTAATAAATGGGCAGTATATTAAGCCTATTTCATGGATTGTCTCATTTAATCGTTTTAAGGGTGTGATACTTCACTCCATTTTGCAGATAACAAAATGAGCCTTAGAGTTTACATTTCCAGCTGGGTTTATATTGTACTATTGCACTTGACTCAGATCTTTTCCTATTTCATGTTCATATTGTTTTTAATAAATTTTTTTTTCTGAAAACGGTATTGCCATCACTACAGCCACCAGTCTGTACGCATCATTAGACACCCACTGTAGAGGTCAGATGCCAAATTCCGTTGTTTTATTCTTCCTAAGGTCACTACCACCTTCATTTAAGTTCTCATTCTTTAATTTTTCAGTTCAGTTTGAACTTCATTAATTGCAAATCTCTACAGTACAGACCTACACCTGGACTCTTGGAGTAGCTTTGCTCAGCCATGTGTCCAGTGATATCTCTGGGAAACATAGAGCTCACGTAGCTTGTCTGCCTAAAATTCTTGGTTGCTGCCTGATGGCTGCCTGATTGCCTGAGGAGGTAATGTCTTTTTTCCTTGAACGACCTGTGAGGCCTGGTCACGGTCTGGCTCTGTCCTACCTACCAGCTCATCTTTGCCACTTCTTACCATGCGCCTTCGGGTTAAACTTGTGTTCCTCAGCATGTTCTCTCATGTCCCTGTGTTTCCTGAAGACTTTCCACCTCTTAGTTTTACTTGTAAAAGCCACTTTTAGATGTAAGACCAAGCTCATGTAAACTCTTTTGGGAAACCTCTTGATTCCTTTTTTTCTGTGGTCATTGAAGAAGTATGTGTATTTCATTTTATGGTGGAATTTCCTTCTTACATTTTTGTCTCAGATTTAAATTGGAAGCCCACATGGCCAAGGATAGTGCCTCTGACAACTGTTAAATCTTCAGAGGCAAGGTCCTAATGTGCTACAGCATTTGTACTCTTAGGTATAATTTTAAAGTGTAATCCATTCTCCCAATCTCTAGTTTTAAAATGTTTCCTTTTAAAAATAATGTCCTATATTGGTCAGTTTTTTTTGCAAATAGGGTATGTCTATTAAAAATTTTAAAAGGCACTGGGGGTGGGGGCACCTGGCTGGCTCAGTGGGTTGAACCGCTGCCTTCAGTTCAGGTCATGATCTCACGGTCCTGGGATCAAGTCTCGCATCGGGCACTCTGTTCAGCAGGGAGCCTGCTTCCCTCTCTTTCTCTCTCTCTCTGCCTGCTTCTCTGCCTACTCTGTCTGTCAAATGAATGAATAAAATCTTAAAAAAAAAACTTAAAAAAATAAAAGCACTTGGGGGGGCGCCTGGGTGGCTCAGTGGGTTGAGCCTCTGCCTTCAGCTCAAATCATGATCTCAGGCTCCTGGGATCGAGTCCCCACAGCAGGCCCCTGCTCCACGGGGAGCCTGCTTCCCCCCCGCCCCAGCCCTCTCTCTTTGCCTTTCTGCCTACTTGTGATCGTTGTCTATCAAATAAATAAATAAAATCTTTTAAAAAAAAGCACTTGGCAAATGACTTAGATACACTGCCAATATTTGTTTACTTCCTCACTTTAGTTTTTAATTTTACTCTTTGTATAGCCCCTCTTTCAAATTTTGTTTGTTTTTATTTAATTTCTTTCAGTGTAACAGATTTCATTGTTTGTGCACCACACCCAGTGCTCCATGCAATACCTGCCCTCCATAATACTCACCACCAGGCTCCCCCAACCTCCCACCGCCCCACCCCTTCAAAACCCTCATATTGTTTTTCAGAGTCCATAGTCTCTCACAGTTCATCTCCCCCTCCAATTTCCCTCAACTCCCTTCTCCTCTCCATCTCCCCATGTCCTCCATGTTACTTGTTATGCTCCACAAATAAGGGAATCCATATGATAATTGACTCTCTCTGCTTGAATTATTTCACTCAGTATAATCTCTTCGTGTTCATGTTGATTCAAAAGTTGGGTATTCATCCTTTTTGATGGAGGTATAATACTCCGTAGTATGTATGGACCACATCTTCCTTATCCATTTATCCGTTGAAGGGCATCTTGGTTCTTTCCACAGTTTGGTGACCTTGGCCATTGCTGCTATTAACATTGGGGTAGAGATGGCCCTTCTTTTCACGACATCTGTGTCTTTGAAGTAAATACCCAGTAGTGCAATTGCAGGGCCACAGAGAAGCTCTATTTTTAATTTCTTGAGGATTCTCCACACTGTTCTCCAAATTGGTTGCACCAACTTGCATTCCGTCCAACAGTGTAAGAGGGTTAACCTTTCTCCACATCCTCTCCAACTCATGTTATTTCCTGACTTGCTAATTTTGGCCATTGTAACTGTTGTAAGGTAGTATCTCAGTGTGGTTTTAATTGGAATCTCCCTGATGATGAACATTTTTCATGTGTCTGATAGCCATTTGTATGTCTTCATTGGAGAAGTGTCTTTTCATGTGTTCTGCCCATTTATTTGACATGATTACCTGTGTGTATTGAGTTTGAGAAGCTCTTTATAGATCCTGGATATCAACCTTTTGTCTGTATAGTCATTTGCAAATATCTTCTCTCATTCCGTGGGTTGCCTTTGTTTTGTTGACTGTTTTCTTTCTTGTGCAGAAACTTTTGATATTTGACATGGATTTCTTACATGCAGATATGATTTTGTTTCTTTTTTGTAAATATTGTAATCTTTGCCTTTTTAAAGAGACCATTTTGGGTTTTTATGATTATTGACATGATTTGTTTTAAACCTGTCTTGTTATTTGTTCTCTGTTTTTCCCACCCATCCTCTTTCCCCTTTTCTTCTACTGTCTTTGGCTTAGTTGAATTGGTTTTTGTTTTTAAATCCAGTTTATATCATTTCTTCTTAGCTATAACTCTCTGGTTTTAGTTGTTCGTTTAGTATACCTCTTTAGTATGTTATCTAAGGTTATCTTCCAGATTTTTTCCCTATCCAGGTGACCCCTGACCAATTGGGGATTAGGGATGCCAGCCCCATATAGAGTTGAAATCCCAATATAACTTATGAGTCCCCCAGAACTTACATACTTCCAGCCTACTGTTTACAGGAACACTTACCAATAACATAAGCAGTCAGTTAACATATTATGTATGCTGTCTATATTTTACAGTGTATAATGTGGTGAATTAAGTTAGAGAAAAGAAAATACTAAGAAAATCATAAGGAAGAGAAATACTGTATGAAAAATACAGTATTTTTAATACCATGTATTTTTTGAAAAGAAATCCACTTGTAATTGAACCCACATAGTTCAAACCATGTTGTTCAAGGTTCAACTGTAGTTGAAGAGTACAGATGTGTGGCCACTTTCTTGTAACATGCCTTTCTGGCAAGTGCTGTTGTAATCCTCCGTAAAAGAATTTTTATATAGTCACTTATCTTTTAAAGAGATTGCAAAATATAAAAGAAGAAATCTTTCCTATTTTTCCACATATGTACCAGTTCTGGTGCTCTCCATTCCTTTGTGTAGAGCCAGATTTCCATGGGGAATGTTTTCATTCTGCCTGAAGGACCTTCTGTAGCATTTTTTTTAAGGTTTTATTTATTTATTTGACACAGAGAGAGTTCACAAGTTGGCAGAGAGTCAGGCAGAGAGAGAGGGGGAGGCAGGCTCCCTGCTGAGCAGAGAGCCTGAAGCAGGACTCAATCCCAGGACCCTGAGATCATGCCCTGAGCCGAAGTCAGGGGTTAACCCTCTGAGCAACCCAGGTGCCCCTTCCTGTAACATTCTTATAGTTTGCGTCTGCCAGTGATTCATTCTTCTGTTTATTTCTCAGTTTTTATTTTGCTTTTCTTCTGATAACAGCTTTTTGAGCTATAATGCATATATAGTATGGTTCATGTAGTTAAAGTGTGCAGTTCATTGGTCTTGAGTGTATTGGCAGAATTATGAACTGTGGCCTCATTTCATCACCCCCAAAAGGAATCCCCTGGTTTTTCCTTGTCACTGTTCAGGGTGCCCCCAGTCCCAGTGCACACAGCCATCCCCAGTGCTAGGGAACACCTGATAAACCCTCTCTCTAAAGATTCAGGGTTCTGGGTATTCCGTATAAATGGAATCAGATGACATGTGGTCTCTTGTGACTGGGTCCTTTCAATATCATCATGTTTCTAAGGCTCACCTTGGAAACATGCATGTTGTAGCATGTATCAGTACCTACACCTGTTAAAAGCCAGATGATATTCTGTTGTATAGGTAAACCACCTTTTGGCTATGAATGAATAATGCTGCCATGAACGTGAGTGTACACGTTTTTGTATGGATCCATGTTTTATTTTCTCTGGGATTTAGGCTTAGACTCGGAATCACTGGTACAAATGGTAACTCGTTAACCTTTTGAAGTATAGGCTGTTTTCCAATGTGGCTGCACCATTTCATATTGCCAACGGTGTATGAGGCTTCTAGTTTCTGTACTTGTTTTGAAAGACGTTTTCAGTGTGTATAGAATTCTGGGTTCAGTTTATTTCTTTCAGTACCTTAAAGGTGGTGTTCCATTGTTTTCTGGGTTTCATTATTTCAGATGAGTAATCTGCTGCCATCTCCAACACCCCCCCCCCCCCGCCTTTTCCTTGTCTACAAGGTGTGTCTTAGTTGCTTCTAAGATTTCTCTTTATCCCTGGCTTTTAGCAGTTTATGATGGTCCTTGGTGTTGTTTTCTACATGTTTCTTGTGCTTAGGGTTTGTTGAGCAGCACTGTGCTTTCTACTTAAAGCCTGCAGTCTGTTGGGAAATAATAAGGAACATTTTTATAAAATGAACTAATGTTCAATCTACATTCCTAATGACTATAGTTGCAGCTGGCCCAGAAGAGCTAGAATTCTTTGAATTGCCCCGGGTACTGTTTTTCCTCCATGGAAAAATTGCTTTAGAATGGACCTTAGAGATCATTTTATCCAGTCATTACACCCAGGAATCCAGTGAGCTTAAGTGACTGGCCCCAAGTCATGAAACAGGTTAGTAGTAATAGAACCTGGACTAGATTTCTCGACTAGTTTTGTCCTCTTCTGCGAAGTTGTATCACCTTTCTGACAGACCAAGCATTAGGAAGATGATAAGAGGCATTCCTCTGTACTCTGCAGTATGAGTGCTATTATGCCTTAGATTTTATGGTTTCTTTACATTGAAGATTCAGAACTGTGGTAGACATGTGTGTATTTTATAATGAAATAAGAACTGTTTCTTCTCAATTCCAGCTCTCATTTTTTTCTGTAGAAAGCACTTCCATGAAATACTCCCCGTTTCAGTCTGAACTATCTTAGACTTCTAATACTTGGGTGTTGTCATAGGAAGCCCTGTGATTTGGTTTGCACAACAGGGAAATTTGATACAAGGGGATTCAGGGTGTGAATTAGCTTTCTCTTGATTTGTCTGTGGACCTAATGTCTCCCAGTGGGAGAGATGTATGAATGTGGGTGGTGATTAGTTGTTGTTGCCAACACATGCATAAAACTCCCTAAGATTTCCTTTGTTTTTCAACTCCTTTCCTCTGATGATTCTTCTCGGATGATTTTCTTCATAGATGATTGTGGAGCTCCTGTAGTACTTTGGCAGAGGCAGGAAGCTTTACATGCTTTTATCCTTTTGGAAGTTTATGAGATTAGCTCTTCAAAACATGCATTGGAAATACTGGATTGTCTCGTCATATGGAACATCTGGTTGTCTTGGAGTTGACGTTTGATCAGTATGGTTATATGAGGCTTTCAGAAGTACATTTAGGAGTACATGATGAGAGTATTTGTTAGAGAAGTTTGAATGGAGTTTGGAAAACTAAAATGTTAAAATATTTTAAAGAGTATACTTAAGAAAAGGATGTTTTTTTAAAGGTTAGATATACATATACAGAATAGTCAGATTAATCCTTCTTGGTGTACAGGTCTGTGAATGTTCATGAACTTATTAACCCTGTAATTACAAGCAGTAATAATATTTGCATCATCCCCAAGAGAACCATTTTGTTTTTTATCATCAACAGTGTAGAATTTGTTTTTGCATCCTCAGTATTTGACATTGCTGGTTCTTTGTCCTTTTGTAATACCAATATAATAGATTTAATGGTCTATCTTTGTAGTCTTAATTTGCATTGCCTTAATGACTAATGATAAGTGTCTTTTAATGCGTGTTTTTTTTAAGATTCAATTTATTTTACAGAGATCACAAGTAGCCAGAGAGGCAGGAAGAGACATAGAGGGGGAAACAGTCTCCCCACTGAGTGGAGATCCCTAGGTGGGGCTCGATCCCAGAACCCTAGGATCATGACCCGAGCCGAAGGCAGAGGCTTTAACCCACTGAGCCACCCAGGCACCCCATCATTTCATGTGTTTTTATGCAAGTCACCCATCTATCTCTGGGGAAATGCCTTCAGATATATATTTTTTTCCCATTGCATTTATTACTCAGCTTTCATACAGGTTTTCATATATTCCAAATAACCGTTTATTAGATACATATTTTGCATATTTTCTCTCCTAGTCATTGGCTTTTCATTTCCTTCGTGGTGTCTTTCAGTGGGAGAGGGAATTTGAGGAAGGTGGTCAAAAGGCACAAATGCCAAGTTAGAAATAAGTACTAAGGATGAAATGTACAGCATCATGACCATGAGTCTGTTGTATTATGTATAGGAAAGTTGTTAAAGGAGTACATTCTGAGAGTACTTACCCAAGGAGAACTTTTTTTCCTTTTTATTGTATTTAGAGAAAATGATGGCTGTTCCAGAATTGTGGTAATCATTTTATGACATATGTATATCAAATCTTCATGCTGTTCACCTTAATCTTTTATAGTGGTATGTGTCAATTATTTCTCAAACCTGGGGAAATGCCCTCTTTCAGAAAATGGAGATTTTTAATTTTTTGAAACTCAATATATGTATTTTTTTCTTTTGCAGGTTATGCTTTTTATGTATTGTTTTTTTGAAGATTTTGCTTATTTGACAGAGATCACAAGCAGGCTGGGAGGCAGGCAGAGAGAAGGGGGTGTGGGGAAGCAGGCTCCCTGCTAAGCAGAGAGCTCGATGTGGGGCTCCATCCCAGGACCCTGTGATGAGGACCTGAGCGGAGGGCAGAGGCTTTAGCTCACTGAACCACCCAGGGGCCCCTGCTTTTTATGTTTTATCCAAGGAATCTTTGCATAGACATGGTCCTAAAGGTTTTCCTTTATTTTTTCTCAGAAGTTTTATAATAACTTTAGTTTTACAATTAGGTATTTAATCCATTCCTATATATGGATAAGAATATGGATTGAGGTTCTTAATTTTTATTTTTGGACATCCCTCCTTTATCTGCACCAGTTATTGTAGACTCTCTTTTCTCTAATGAGTTAAATTGGTATCTTTGTTCAAAATCAAATGATTTTATGTATGCGTGTATATGTATCTGAATTTTGTGTTTTTGCCAATACCACACCATCTTTAATTACTAATAGCAGTCATCATAAATCATGAAATCCAGTAACATCAGTCCCTCAGCTGGGTACTACTTTTTCAGAATTTAAAAAAAAATTACTTTCTTACTCATTTAGAGTCTATGAGGTCCTCTTTTCTCATCCTCATTTCTGTGAAATTTGGTGAGATTGTGACTGGATTGCATTGACTCTGTAGCTAGCAATGTCCAGTAGCAATAAGAACTTCTTGTAATGAGGGGGATGTTTCCCATCTACACGGTCCAGTATGGCAGTGATGGACAACATGTGACTTGAGCACTTGAAAAGTGATTAGTGAAATTGAGGAAACGAATTCTAAATTTTATGTGATTTTAATTAAGTGCAAATGTAAATAGCCATGTAACTAGCGACTGCTGTGTTGTGTATCATAATTACAGGTCATTTTGAGGAAAATTGATTTTAACATTAATAAGTTTTCTCACCTACAAGCATGGTATAGCTCTTACTCAGTTAAGTCTCTGATTCTCTCATCAGTGTTTCGTATATTGTAGCGTACAGATCTCCTACATATCTTTTTACATTTATCCCTGAATAGTTAATGTGTTTTTTATGCTATTAAGTTGTACTTTATGTTTTATTTCCAGTTGTTAGTAATATGTCAATAATATTGTATTTATTTTAGTATTTTCATGTTTCAGGTATGAAAGAACTTTGCACTCCTGGTATAAACTCAATTCTTTATTACGTTTTACCCTTTTTATGTATTGCTGGATTCAATTTTCTAATTTGTTAAGGAGTTTTGGTTCTATATTCTTGAGAGAGCTGGATAGTTCTCTTGTGTTGTCTTTCTTTTTGGTGTTCTGATAATGCTGACTTCATAACACTGAGTTGAAAAGGGTGTTCTTTTGGGAAGGAAGAATTGGTGAAGAATTCTTTCTTAATTTTTTGGTAGAAATTCACCAATGAAGTTGTCTTGGTGGGGTATTCTTTTGGTTTTGTTGTTTTAATTGTTGAAGTCTTTAAGTACAGATCAGTTATTTTAAATATATATAGGTCTTGTACTTCACCTATTCTTATGTAACCTTTGATAATTGGAGAAATTCTTTGAGACATCTCATCTAAGCTGTCACATACAGAAATTGTAAGTTTCCCTTATCCTTTTAATATCTATAAGACTTGTAATGATGTCTTTTTCTTGATTCTTGGTAGAATTTGCCTCTTCTTTTTTCCTTTGACTTAATGTAGTTTTCCGTTTTTGAAATCTTTGGAAAGACAATCTTTTAAACTAATAGAAAAAGACGAAGTAACACTCATTCCCTAAATTTAAGAAATGTTAATAACTCTTTTTGTGCATTTGATTTGGATAGTTTTTTTTAATTAAGATTTTATTTATTTATTTGCCAGAGTGAGAGAGAGAGAGAGAGAGCGAGCACAAGCAGGCAGAGTGGCAGCAGAGGCAGAGGGAGAAGCAGGCTCCCCACCGAGCAAAGAGCCTGAAGTGGGACTTGATCCCAGGACACTGGGATCATGACCTGAGCCAAAGGCAGCCGCTTAACCAACTGAGCCACCCAGGCATCCCTGGTTTGTATCGTTTTGATTAAAATATTCAAACACTGGGACGCCTGGGTGGCTCAGTGGGTTGGGCAGCTGCCTTCGGCTCAGGTCATGATCCCAGTGTCCTGGGATCGAGTCCCACATCAGGCTCCTTGCTCAGCAGGGAGCCTGCTTCTCCGTCTGCCTCTGCCTGCCATTCTGTCTGCCTGTACTTGCTCTCTCTCTCTCTCTCCCTCTGATAAATAAATAAAATCTTTAAAAAAAATAAAAATAAAATATTCAAACACTGAACAATTTGTAGGAATTGAAACAGTGAGCACGTCTTCTTTTTCTCCCTCAGTTCCTTTCCGAACCACCATTACTGAAGGAGATCTATATCATTCCTTTGCATATTTCTGTATTTTTTGGTACATATTTGTATGAATTCATCATCTGCATAAACCTTTTTTCTAGTTGGAAAATCTGTCTAAATGGTGTACTTTACGTATCTTTTTGCATCTTGGGTTTTTTGTTTTTGTTGTTGTTGTTTGACTTAGCTTTGTGTGACATACAACCATGTTGATACTGGATCTAGCATGCATAAACAGAATTCCAATTTTCTTGTAGAATACCAACAGTTTGGGGTTATCAGGTTTCAGGTCTAGAAAAGAGAGTGGAAAATGGGTGGGTGGTAAATGGTATTCGAATCTTTTACTGTACATTTTCCTTATTCAGAAGTAGAAACTTCTTTTTGTATGTTTGTTAGCTGTTTGAAATTCTTCTGTTTGTTAACTGTGTTGGAATGTTAAGAAAGTATAATCTTCTGGACATTGTTCCCAGAGTTATAATTTGAACTTTGGTGTTCCTTTCATTTAGTGCCTTTATACACTTTTCTTATGTTTTCTGTCCTTTGTCTTGTTACCTGTAATTTCAGGGTGCAAAAGGACCAGAGTATGTGCCCGTCTTGATTTTCTTTCTTTTATAAGTTTCAGGTAATGTAAGGATGTTACAGTTTTCAGATGGCTCCTTTACTGTTGCTTGTTACTTTGAAATGGGAAGGAATGCTTCTCCACCTTTACTCTCTGCCTTTCTTTTTCTGGCAGCATCCATTGCATGTGAAGTCTTGCTGGGTGCCATCAGTAGGTCACCAGGTGGAAAGGGGGTAGCTTTGCATGCTTTATGTGGAGTTAAGAGACAAATCGGGCTCCCAAAAGATTTCCACTAACCAGATATCCTATCAAATGGGAGTTGAAGGTGTCAAGGTGCTAAGAACCTAGGTTGGTGAATTGAACTGACTTGGTAAACTTGGAATTAATAATAAAGTGTATGCCTTTGTGTGTTTTCTACAATCTCAAAGGCATGGCTGCATCTGTACCATACCTTTCTGATTGAAGAGATTGTTCCAGGGTTTTTGGTTAAAAATTTAAATCCACCTCTAGAGATTGTTTTTTGCAGCTCGATGTAGAAGATTTCAGTGCTGAATTTCTTTCC
Organism: Mustela nivalis; assembly: GCF_964662115.1. NCBI lineage: Eukaryota > Metazoa > Chordata > Mammalia > Carnivora > Mustelidae > Mustela > Mustela nivalis. Next base: position 177,963 of record NW_028135782.1, read on the forward strand.
TGTGTTTGTTCTCTGGTGTTTAAGCATCAGTAGCTAATGGTTGTTAGAAATCACTTTTCTTTAGTCTGCTGTGTGTAGGGTTTATACCCCATAAAGAAGATTCATATATTGGAAGATTCAAACGTGATGCAGCCTCAGAATATGTGAGATACCGGTATTCTGTAGAGGAAGCAGTACAAATATGCTATGTGGAAATTGTTTTAACTTTAAAAAAATTTTATCTTATGATACTTGTAGATTTATATGCAGTTATAAGAAATACTAGAGACATCTCACATCTCCTATAACCTTTATCCTGTTTTTCCCGGTGATAATGTCTTGAATGACTGTAGGAAACAGTAACACATCCAGAAACTTGACACTGACACAATCCAGACTTTATTTAAATTCCCACGTTTTACTTAGACCCATCTGTGACATTGTCAGGTAGAGGAAATGAGAAAGAAAGAGAGTGTATGCATAATTAGTTGTAGGTAATGTTACCATACATGTAGTTTGGAATGCCACCATCACAGTGAAGATACAGAGGAAGTCCGTCACAAGAATCCCTACAGCCCACTCCTCTGCTCCCAGCCTCTTCGGCAACCACTCATCTGGACTCTCTCCAGTGATGTCATTTCAAGAAAGTTTTGTAGATGGAATCTTATATATGTTACCCATTAAGTGTGGACTTTTTTTCACTTAATCATAATTTATTTAAGGTGAATTCAAATTGTGTGTTTTACTACTTCTCCCTTTTTACACTTCAGTTGGTATTCCATGCTCTGGACATACTGAGGCTATAATATCCACCCATTGTAGGGTATTTGAGTTGTTTTCAGTTTTGGGCTATGATCAGATAAAGCTGCTAGAAACACTTACGTAAAGGTTCTGGAGTGAAAATGGGTTTTTCTTTCTCTAGAATAAATTTCCAAGAATATACTTACTGAGCAATGTATTGACTGTGTTTTGGCTTTTTTTTTTTTTTTGACCATGTAGATGAGAATGAAATACCTGCTGTTAGAGATTGCTAAACAATACACCTTAAATGGAAAACTGTCATCTTAAGTTCCTTTTAATTCTATGACAGTTTGTGTTTGAAAATACAATCTTTTGCCTTTGGTAACTGTGAGAATTTGTTGAAAACTAAATTAGCTTCTACTAAAAATTTTGGAGGGTTGGGTTTTCACTTATAACAGCATTTTTTAATATCATTATACACAATTCACCTCTCAAACAATTTAGCGAGTTTATACATGTGTCCATTAAACAGATATTTGTGGAGAGAGGGAGAGAGAATCCTGAAGCAGACTCCCCACTCACGATGAAGTCCAACGCCGGGCTGGATGCCAGGACCCGGAGATCGGGACCTGAGCTGAAACCAAGAGCTGACTGTGCATACCATTTGGTTTAAATGGTAAAGATGTTTCTTAATTCCCAAGATACCCATCGAAGGGCAAAGGTCAAAATGGCTTCAGATTGCCTTAGAGATCCAGGCTCCCTCTGCTACTTTTTGTTTCCCTAAAGCTGGTTCCTCACAGTTGGCAGAAGACCTTCACTGGTATTTCAGGCTTCAGCTCCTGGTTTAGAACACTAAAACTTTGGTTCCTTGTAGCGTACACCAGGGAGAGTTTAGGCTACCATAGCATTTTCCAGGTTGTGTAGATCAGAGTTCAGCCTACTGCGCCATTTTCTAGGTTGTAGCTATTATGTTTATTGGTTCCTGGTTTTCCCACTGCGACCTGCCTAAGGGATGTGAAGGAGTGGTACCTATTACAGAGCTGGGGAAAGGCTTAGGAAGTCATTCAAGTGAGTTTTAGGAAACAATCTTGGAGCTCTTTTCCCATAGACATAGAACTTGGGGTCAAGCAGAGTTGTCTGACTGGCTCTTGCCAGTGAGTTTGCTGAGAGAATAAATGGTGGCAGTTCTTCTAGGTGAGGTATGAGGTGAGATGCTGTGCTCTGTAGGGTCCTGGGAAGGGAGTTAGGCACCTGAGCAAATAAAGAGAAGAAACGGCTGCTGGCTTGGGGTGGAATGATGAGGGGCTGTGTACGTGAGCACCAAGACAGATGGCTGAGTCTGCTGAGGTTTGTAATGGTGCATGAAATGTGCCTCTGATGACCTTTGGAGGAGGCTGATTGTCCTCCTTGACCTGCTTCCTGAGAACTGTGCCCGAACCTATTGACCTCCCCTCACCTGCCTCATTTCTTCCCTTCCAGGTCAGCCCTAAGCGTCAGCTATTGGCATGATCCTTCCATCCAGCATTTTATAAGACTGTCTAAGGAGAAGAAGGCCTCCAGAATTAACAAAGGCAAGTGACTCCCTCCCTCCCAATGTCCCCTCATCAGCCCAGAGGCCTGAGGTTTTAGGGGTTCCTTCTTCAAAAGAGAGTGTTCCAGTGTTCACTCTCTCTGGGGGCATATGAAAGTGCTCATTTCCCAACATCCTCACCAGCACAGGGAACTTTTCATTGTGGTTCATCTGTTATGCGAAAAATGTGATCTTACAGTATATTTATGTTACTGTATTCCTCTTATTTGGGGGCTGAAATTAAGGATCATTTTTATATGCTTAAGAACCGTTTCTAGTATCTTTTACAGTGAACTGTCCAAGTAAGGAATCACCTTTTTGGCCATATTAATGTGATAATAACACTATTAGGCTCTGCAAGTCCTTTCTATCAAGGAAGGCAATGAAAAGATTTGAGATGGGAGGGCGACTCATTCTCGATCAGATGGAGAAATTAGCCAAATGACCCCAAGTCCTTGGGCATGCAGGGAATCCTGGCCAAAAAGATAGAGCCTCTGAGTAAATTTTGTAAGAAATGCAAAGAAAGTTTAAAGTTACAATAAGGTCAAGGACCTTCCTTTGAGCTGAGAGTGAACCCAGGCTTTAGGAAGATGGGACCAGGCCTGCCTAAGAGGCCTGAAGCCTCCATTCGGGGCTCCTGAGGCAGCTTTTGTAACCAGAGGCATGGCCCCCCCTTGGAGCCCTGGGGACCTGGGTTCTCTGAGGCAGCGAGTCAGCAGCCTGCCTGCCTTCTTTCTCTGCATGGGCTGGCATGTCCAGAGTGCTTCCCAAGTAGGGTGTGGTGAGCATCATTTCAGTTTTTGTTTCAACATCCAGTCTGTTGTGGATGATACTGTATAACATACAACAAAAAAGATTTCCTAGAAATAAAATGCAAGATAACCTGTAAACTACAAGCTCAAATGATTTATTAGGAGAATCAATAGACACAGAACTCCTATAACACATTGCAGTACATTTCTAAATGCTGCTCAGGTTTTGTTCTTAAGATAGTTACACTTTAAGCAACAGGGCTGTAGAACACAGATTTTATCTTCCTTTCCCCTTTTTATTCGCCATCTCCTTTACCCACGCTCCTCACCCTGGAGCTGAATAAATCCATTTTGGGGGCAATGTTTACTCGTGCCTTCCTCTCCTGCAGTCAGTCTGTGAGGTCAGTTTATAAGCATAGAGTTTTACCCACACAGGTCTGAGATGAAGGGAACATGGTAAGAAATATGTCTTTATTTTATTTCATTTTGCTTGGACATTTATCTGCCCCATATTCTGACCGTAAAATATTATATCGTCTTGATCTCTCATGTTGATGTTGAGCTGAGTCCTCAGTAGTTTGCACTTGGGCACGAAAAGCATATTTCGAAGAGGAACATTAAGATCTGATGTTTTGATGTAAAACACTTGTCTTTCCTGTGTACAATCATGGGATATTTTATGGTAATCTTTAAAGATTTCATTTATTTATTTATTTATTGGAGAGGGAGAGCATGAGTGGGAGAGCCAGAGGGAGAGGGAAAAACAGGCTGTCATCAGAGCAGGGAGCACATCCTGACCTGAGCCAAAGGCAGATGCTTTACCGACTGAGCCACCCAGGTGGCCCAAGGGACATTTTTATTTCTAAGATCTTTATTTCCACAATTAAATTATTAAATAGATTGTAGTTACTTTGGTTCCAGCAGGTTTAAGTTAAAAAGAACAGAATGCGAAAGTCTTGATTTCTCCCATGAGTCCGCAGGAAAATCACTGACCCCAAAGAAGAGCAGCCGAATCCTCATTGGCTCTTCTCCTAGGGTGGGCTCTGCAGGGATGCTTTCTGATCTCACTGAGCGATAACTTGTCTCTGTGTCTCTGTCTCAGGATATTTTGCTTGAGTCTATGGCGTCACTCAGCTGATAAGGGCATTTCTGCAGTAGACAGAATGTCATTGTCAAATTCTAAATCTTGGGACTGGGATGGAGACCACCTTCTGGAGATTAAAGGTAAGTGAACATTCGCCCTCTTCTTTCCCGAATTGTTTCATTTGTGAAGGTGGCCGCCTGGTTCAAAATGTTAAAAATGTATTAATAGGTGACTGCCTCTCTCCCATGCCTGTCCCCAGCTACTTGTGCCTGCTGCCCCCGTCAGCCACGTACTTGATATCACCAGGTCCCTGGTGAAGAATGGGTGCCTGGCTTCTCATCCTTTGCTGTTATCAACAGGGCTCCTGATAAAAACCCTTATCGACGTGTCCTCTGCATGAGTGGAAGACCCTGCCAGTGGGACTGTGAGTTCTAGACCCCCGTGTCTGCTGTATTCACAATCACGAAGATTTTATTATCAGCGTGACAGTGTCTTCAGTACAGTTTAGAGATGTGCAAGGCTGGTGATAGTGATATGTACAAAGGCCTTTCATAGCTGCTCCCTGATTTCATCCCTCACCTGCTCGGTTAACGATCAAGAACAGTTTTATCTTCTCTCACAGGAAATGAGACGGGTCCGGTTAGTGGCAGAACCAGGACCGAATAGACTGCAGGTCCCACAAGTCCCGGTGCTTCCGTGTTTCTCTGTACAGAGCCTTGTGCTTGCTCAGGGAGGTCTTTGTGGTCCATCAGTCAGTGGTGCCTGTACCTCAGTGGCCATCGTGTGGCGGAAGGAGCTGGATCAGAATGCAGGGGCAGATCGTGTGCAGTAGGAACAGATGCCACTGGAGAAATGCCTCCTCTCAGCCCCACGTCCTTTCAAATTGGTCCTGAGGTTTGTGTTCTTCTTCATGTCATCTAGTTGGGTTGATCAGGAATACATCTGACATTTTCTTTTCTGGTCCAGGTACACTGAGTCTTAGGTACCCCTTCCAAGGATAAGGTTATCTGCCAGTAGTAAGGACGGCAAATAGCACAGGGTAGAACAGATTTAGTGGAGGTGTTTTGGATAAGTCCAAAGGGTTTTTTAAAAAACTCAAGTCCCCTTGAAACAAAAGAATGCCTGTTCCAACCATCTTCATGTTCATTCCCTGCTAGAGGGTAAAACTACTTGACACTTGACACTTGACAATGGCAAGGTCTCCAGTATCTTGTAGGTCTTCCTTAGCATAGGAAAGTTCTTTTGAAACCCTTCCCTCTCCTTACCTCCCCCACCTTTCAGGGGTGTATCAGTTCCCCCCACAACACTGATGCCACTCTTTCTGTGCACGGATCCTGTCCCCATGCTTTAATAAAACCACTGTTTTGCACCAAAGAGGTCTCCAGAACTCTTTCTCGACATCGGCTCTGGACCTCACCCCACCAAACATCACCTACATTCCAAACCTCTATGACTGCTCCCCTGTCTACCTGCCGTTTGGCATTATTTCTATCTTTTCCTACAAATGACGGCAAAGGAGGCACTGCTAGGCTTTAGGGGACAGGCATCAACTCTGGAACAGGATCAGTGCACACTAAGATCATGGAGTGGAGTAGCAACCAAATTAAACACAAAACAAAGCCACTAAGCGAAAAGTTATGGGGCAGGGACCCGCAAACCCTCAATTGCAAGTTTAGAAAATGAGAGGGGAAGGAAAAGCATTTTGGTACACGCACACCAGAAGAACTGTCACATGTGCTTTGGCCACACCTCACTCCCCATTTGACCCAGTCGTTGGGGGAAAAAACAAAAAACCAATAGCTGTGGAAGACTCACACTTGGGTATCTCATCCAGAATAAGCAGTCAGTAGGTCCAGTACAGACATCAGCCCTAAGGACCTTGAAAGCTGTGCCCCAGATAACTGGGCATATGACCATCACCTCCAGGAGCTCTCAAAACCACCAGTGAGTGATTCCTATTCTAACAGCCAGATGGTCTACAAACCCTGGTGTCTGCTGTCATTTCATAGTGGATATTATTTCCTGTCAGGCATAGAAGCCGAAACCAAAGAAACTTTGACAGGATTTGCATCCAAACCCAGAGGGAGAAAGGATTTTTTAAAAGCTCTTTAAAAAAATAAAAAGAAAAATAAACCTAAAAGTCGGCCCAAAGCGTTTCCACAGTTCTATCCTCCCAGAGGCCTGGGTTTGGAGGCAGCAACACCTCTACGGTCCCTCCATGGATAGCAGGAACTCTGGAGGCAGATCCTATGGGCCCGGACCTCCAATTACTTCTTTCTTGCAACTAGGCACTTGGAGGCTGAGGATCTGCAGAGGTAGGGTGCCCCCGAAAGGCAGAGAACACCTCCCCCAGAGCACAGCGTCCATGGGGCCTCAGGCATATCAGTGCCCAGAGTTTTCGCCCAGGGCAAACCCTGGTGTGGGGGGCAGGGGAAGGCTCAGGTGCAGTCCCCCCAAGGTGATGCTGGGCATGGCCAGGACAAGGCGGTGGACACCCCCTGCAGGGGTCGTCTTGGAAAGGCCAATCCACCAAGTAGCTCTTCCCAAAGTCTGGCACCGGCCCAAGCTGGCCTCCTGTCTGGGGCTTGGCGCAGACCAAGACCAGGACCCCTTTTACCTGGTGCGTGGTAGTGGCAGGGGACGTGAGCTCACCACCTATGAGCCACCAGCCCTCCCGTTCTGGCTCCTGACCTCACCTGGCACAATCCCAGCCCGAATGGGCGTATTTACAGGCCAGGGTCTGGTTGGCCAGCTGCTTCACGCAGCAGAATTGCTTCTTCATCGTGGCGATGGGGTGGGCAGCGGGGCTCCCGTGGGGCAGCTGCCATGCGGTTCCTAACCCTATCCCCCTGGACTAGCATCAGTCAGGACTGGCAAGGGGGGTGGAATCAGGCCTCTGCTGCTGCACACCTGCCACTCTGTGCAGGCGGAGGACCCGCGGACCAGGCGTATCCACCATTCTGCCCTACCACCTGCCTGGTCTAGGTGCATAGCTGCGGGAGGTGATAGAGGCGCAGCATGGGCAGTGGCCAGTGAACCGCCAGAGCAAATCATGACCAAGCTGTCCCTGCAGAACTGATGGGGCAAGGAGGGACAGAGCACTCTGGAGCCACTGGAGGCTGGAAATACACAAAGTCTCCATGAGGGCCATCCTCTGTGCGGATATAGACCTCTGGAAGTGCTCTGACGATCCTCTCTCCTAGCTGGATGGATGTATGTGACCCTGTAATTTACACCGGAATGAAAAATGTACTATTGGGTGGAAAGACCATACCACAGGACTTTGTGTATTGTGATCCCACTTAGGGGAAGTAGAGGGCCATGTGCATTTTCTGGGGGCAGGCACCTGGGTGCAGTCAGGCGCGATCATGCACTAGGGGCATACCCTGGAACGGCACCAAGGAGGAAAATGGGCCCAGGCCTGGGTGGGAAGTTGTGGGGATGAGCTGTGGGGACACGGACCCGGACCAGTGGCCAGAGGGCCTTGGCTGTTCTGAGCTACCTGACCAGCAGAGGCATGTGGGAGTGAGCGGCAGGAGGTGGGGTGGGGGTGTTGGAGGGGTGGGGGTGTAGGGAAGGGGCATGCAGACATTGCCTGGAAAGGTCTGTATGGTTAGGCACAAGGGAGCTCTGGAGAGGGGGGTGGGGGAGGGGCATGCAGGTGTTTCCTGGAAACCTCTGTAGGCTTTTGATTCTTAGCCTTCAGCAGCTTGGAGTTCTGGGACACGTGGCAGGGTAGTCCGACTGGGCTGGACGCTTTTGTACTGCAGACCAGGACAGTTGTATGGCTGTCAGATGTTCTCCTGGGCTGGTAGGCTGGGCTCTGGCCTAGGCCATTCCCTAGGGGCCGTGGACAGCAGCCAAACCTCTTTGACCAGGGACATCGATATTAAGAGATATGTGCTGGGGAAAGGGACTTTCCCTGGGGATGCCAGGGATTTGGCTGATGTCATCTTAACCCAGACACAGATGAGTAGACTCCTCCATGAGATTGAAACATTGGAGGCTGAAGTGACTCATTGGAAGAAGTTGTGCCAGTGTTCTACCCAGGGACCAAATACCATCAACACAGAAATACTGTGGAAACTGAAGAGCCACATCAGGGACCTAGAGCAGCGGCGGCAGCGGGAGCTGGACAAACATCAGCTGGAGGTGGCGGGGTTGCAAAACCCCCACCGGCAGAAGCTAGCAGACCTCACTGAACGGCACTGCCAACAACTTAGAGACTATCAACGAATGGATCGGCTCTCCAAAGAGAAGATTGGGAAACTCACTCAAATTATCCAGCAAAAGGATTTGGAAATTCAGGATCTTTCTAGGAAAATCTCTGGGGCTTCTCACTGCCAGAATGGGCACATGGAACAACTTCAGCGCCAATTGCAAGAGTGTACTTTGAAAAGCGAACAGGTCTTGGTGGTCCTAAATGAGAAGACGAGGGAGAATAGCAATCTGAAAAGGAACTATCACAGAATGACCAATCGACTTGCTGCCAAAGAAGAGGAACTCCAGATGAAGATGCAAGAGGAAAATCAAAAACTGTCCACTAGAATAGAAAGCAGTGACATAGAGGTGTTTAGAGAAATGATTTGGAATTTGTCACACATTATTCGAGAAAAAGACCTGGAAGTGGATGCATTAAGTCAAAAATGCCAGACTTTAATGACAATCCTGCAGACACCCAGCACTGGTAATACGGTTGGAGGAGTTTCTATTGATCAGTTCCAGCAGCTTGCACAGGAACGGGACACATTAAGACAGCAGGTGATGATCATGGAGGGGTGGAAAGAGCAGGTGCTGACCACGGTCCAAAATATGAAGCGTAAGTCATCCCAGCTTCAGAGAGATCTGCGACAACTCCAGGCATGGGCTTGTACCAACAGCGAGGTTTTGAAACTGCAGACGACCTCTCTTGACCAGATCCACACTTACCAAGGACATGAAATAAACTTACAAGAGCTAGAGAAGGAACTAGCACAACTTCAGCTCCGCATCAGGGAGCTCTGCAATGCCAAGGACCTCCTTTTAGGGAACCTTGACGCGATTTTCCTCCGGCCCTCCAGCGACTCTGCAGAGGCAGCCGACTCTCTGAAGGCTATGAAATCTGACCGAGTGAGTGAGTCTTCTCAGGTGCTCCGAGAGGAGGTAGAAGAGCTCAGAAAATCAGGGCAAGGAAAAGATAAAAAGATTGAAATCCTCCGGGAAGATCAGCAGAGAGGGATTGCTTCAGAGGCTGCTACGGGGGAAGGAGAAGGCAAGCCACAGGAACACAGTGATTCCGATTCCCACATGGAGCAGCAGAAGGAGAAACAGGCTGTTCTACAAGATTTCCCTCAGGCTCAGGACCTCCGAATCCCAGTAAAAAGTGAGGAACTGCTTTCTTTACAGGAGAAGCTCAGGGGCCAACTGAGTGAGAATGAGCTGCTGAGGCAGGCAGTCACCAGACTGAAGGAGAGGATAGCAGATTTTGAAATGGATGTGTGTCGGCAGAAAGAGGAAAATGCAAAGATGGTGGAAACATGTAGAGAAAAGGACATGGAAAAACAGGCCTTGCAAGAGACAAATCGGCTGCTTTAAAAGATGCAGAGGGAGGAGGAATCCCAGCCTGCCGTGATGAAAGAGAGGGCACTTTCTCTGGAGCAACTGCTGCGAGAGAAAGAACATGGCGAGAGCGGGGAATTGAACCGGCATATGGACGTCATTCAGTCAAAGCAGGAAAAGGCAGTTGTGGGTCAACAGGAGAGAGATGATGTCGTGTTGGCACAGAAACAGAAAGAAATGGAAACCTGTGCCCACCAGAAGGAGGGTCACCAGTTACATGAGAGAGAATTGCGCCTAATTCAGGAGCTGGAGAGAGGATGGCACCTCGCTGCAGAAGCCCACGATTCTCGTTGCCCGGAATGTTTGGCTTCAGAAGACCAAGTGGCTCAGATAAGAGAGGAAGTGACCATCCTGCAGGGAAAACTCGTTTTGTCTTCTGCTGCCATGGAAAAGGACAACCATAGAGCCAGTCTGCAGGTGGTGTTGCTGCGGGAGCAATTGCACACGGTCACCCAGCAGAAAGAGGAAGCTGCGCTCCGGCTTGCTGCCTCCCAGGAAGAGGGAAGGCACTATGATCGAAGGCTAGTGAACCTCAAGCTGGAACTCGCTGAATGGATGGAAAAGGCAGACACCCTAGAAGGAAAACTAAAGTCGTTACAGGGACGATGGCATCAAACAAATGCCAACTTGGAGGTGAAGTAGGACCAACTCCAAGAGTTCAAGAAACAGAATGAGGTCCAGCAGGAAATACTGGAGGACACACAGAAGAAACTCTTGACCTTAGTAAGTAAGGCTGAAGGAATGGTGGACAAAACCCTCCTAAGGAGACTCTTCGTGGGATCTTTCCAGGCAGCTGATGTGGAATGGCAAGAAGCGTTGAGGTTGATGGCAAGCACACTGGGGATCCAAGAAGACCAGCTGTGGCAGCTGCGTGGTCAAGAGCCTGCAGGTGTGCCCAGTGGGGTGACTGGGGAGCCTGGATCCAGAAGCGCCCCCAATGCACCTGGGAAGTCAAATCACCAAGCTGTGGCCAATTCTTTTTCAGGACTTTTTGTCCAGTTTCTACAAGTGGAATCTCATTCAGCTTCTCCATCACCAAACTCCTCTGCTCATGACATGAAACCCCCAGATTCAGGAGGAACAGGACAACTGCCTAAGAAACAAGGCCCATCATGACTGAATGCTACCCTGGGATCCACACCCGGAAAAAAAGATGTCAAGCCCCGAACCACAGCTGTGTCTCTTATTAACCCACCTGGACCAGACATGGATGGGTCGGAGCACCTTCTTCTACATGTTATCTCTGATTCTTTACCCAGATACACGCCCTATATACTGTCACCTGCCAAGAAGGTTGGAATGGCGGCCAAAGACCTCTCAAAGAAATAGATGATTGTCAAGCCAGAGACGAGACCATGCTTTGAAGATCCCAAGTCACTCTGTGTCTACCTTAACCCCAAATGCCCTTTTTCAAAGTGTAAACTATTTGCAGTTCTGCTTTCAGCTTAATAAACATAGTATTTTATGACTTAACAAAAAAAGGGATCATTTAATAACTGCAGAAATATTTACCAAAGTGAAAACAGTGGTGAATTCTTTTTCTTTTTTTAAGATTTTCTTTCTTTCTTTCTTTATTTTTTTTTTTTGACAGAAATTGGGGGCACGCAAGCAAGGGGAGAAGCAGAGGGAGAGAGAGAAGTAGGTTCTCCACTGAGCAGGGGAACCTGTGACCTGATCCTAGGACCCCGGGATCATGACCAATAATGTCTGTAATGCTTTAAGGTTTTCACAAGGGTCAGGTGTCTTCGTATATCTGATCTAGGGAACACATCAACTCGTTTTAGTCTTCCAAATTTATCAAATAAATGAGTACACACTTCTTGTATGGGAAACAAAGTGAATAGCATGAAAGTACAAGATGAATATAAGGTTATAAAAAAAAAAAGGCAAGTTTGCTTTTCCCAGGTAAGTCTCATTTCTCTTACCTTATTTTTTAGTTTCTATTTTTTCAAAATCATTTCCTTTTCTGTGGTATGCAAAAGGACTCTATAGGTAACCTGAGTCCTCTTGGGCCTTATATATATTCGTCTAGTTAAGAGTATTGTATTCTCTGACTTGTTTTATTTTTTTTCCCTCCAAATCACTCTGCCTTGGAGACCATTTGAAATGGGAATGAATCCCATCTTATTCTTTAAAAGAAAATCCAGCTGCTTATGGTTCTACCCTACATTATGCAAATAGCTCCCCTTGATTAGCATGTAAGCGGTTTTTACCTGGAATGTCCATGGTCAACTCCCTTGTTCATTTCTTCAAAAGCCCCTTCAAATCTTCCTTTGCCCTTCGAGGCGAATTGTTCCATTGCCCCTTGGAAAGGATCCATTCAGATTTCTTTAAGGACCTCATTCCATTTTCCATTCTGCTCTCTCTTCACCCTGCCAGATAGGGTCATTCCTTCCCTGCTTTCCTGTTGTCAGTGCTGTGATTCACCCACTGCTCTCTCAGACTGGTGCAGTAGACTCCCTAACAATCTTGCTGGTTCCACTCTTAGCCTCCCTTGAATCCATTCTGAACTCTGCTGTCAGGAAGAACTGAGATGAACATGTGATGTTGCTCCCCTGCTGTAATTACTGGAGGGTTTCCCCACTGCCTGGAGTTTGACCTTTAAGAGAGCATCCAAGCCCTTGCCTTTGCAGCCTCCCTTCCTCTTCATCGTTCACATAAAGGCTGCCCTTTAGCTCCAGGTGAATTCTTGCAAGCCCCAAATAGATTATTATCCAAATAACTTCAAGTCCATGAGCCTCCTCTTTGTGCCTTGACAAAGGTATAAGTGAGAAAGATTTCATCCTCATCTTCACCCGTTGGCGAAGGGAGGGATTCCAACCCTAAAGCTATGCAATTTCTGCATGCAATATAGCTGAGATCCAGCGTGATTTGTTACCGACCTATCCTCATGGCCCAGGGAAGGAGGACACACACATCATGCCGGGCCATGGGGGACATTGCACCTGGGAACAGAATGGACAAGGGCTGTGGGTGCAGACTATGTAGTAAGAGGAGAGTGAAGGTGAGCCCTGCTTCCTGCAGGAGGGAATGACTGGCTTGCTGGATCATTCCACAGGCTGTCAGGGAACTGGAACTTACTACTTGGGGAGGAACTGTACCTGGTACCTGTGCTTAGGAGGCCTTGTTGGCCAGAGGATCTGATCTCTGGGAGCAGAGTGGGAAGAGAACATGGAGTGAGGCCATTTGAGGCCATCTGAATCTTAATCAAACTCGGGCTTTCCATCACAGTGGACTCTGATATTTGGACATCCATTTCATCTGAGACCCTTAAGGCATAGGAAATGTGTTTCTCCAGGACGTGAAGCTGTCATGTGAGCAGGAGGGAGACGTGGTCATCAAAACCAAAATGTAATATCTTCCATAGATGTTCATGCAGTTGATCCCTGGGTGGCCAAGGGGTAGAAGGAAGAGCTGAAGTCCTCCAGCACCATGGAATCTGGCAATGCACTGTGGACAGAAGCCTCCACCTCCACCTGCAGGTAGGATAAGCAGACTTTGGCTTCAGCCTGTAGCAAGTAGGCCTTGGTGACTCTATTAAGCTGGTGGGGGTGCCATGACCCAGAGAATAATAGACAGCTGGATAGGAAGGCTCAGAGCCTGTGAGAGACTCTATTTCCAGGAGAGCCCAGTGCATGGCCAGCAACTGCTGCTTTCATGGTCTATAACCCAGGGCCAAGGAGGGCCGTTTCTTGCATTGGGATCCCATGGACAATTGACAGATAGCATGCGTGGTGCAGGGACTCCAGGAAGGAGAGAGGAGGCTGCTGAAGCCTTTTCTCCTGGGCAATAACAGGTGATTTTTTTAAAAAAAGATTTTATTTATGTGGTTAAGAGAGAGCTCTGGCTGGAAGAGGGTGTGGAAGGGAGAGGGAAAAGCAGGCTCCCCACCAAGCAGGGAACCCCCCTGCCAGGCTTGATGTCAGGATCCTGAGATCAGGACCTGAAACTAAGGCAGATGCTTCACCAACTGAGCCACCCCATCACCCTCAACAGGTCATTTCTACTTGCACATTTTTTACTTGCCTTTTGTTGAGGGGAGACTCTCCTGCCTTCGTTGTGAGCTCATGGACAAGTAACAGCCTAAATGTGCTTCTGTAAAATTTATAAACAAGGAATATGTGGCCTCAGAACCCAAAAAGGACTGAAAGATGTTCGACTTCTAAGTCCTTTTTTCTTTTTTAAAGATTTAATTTGTTAGTTGATAGAGCACGAGAGAGAGAGAAGAAAAGAAGGGGCTGGCAGGGGCAGAGGGCGAGGGAGAAGCACGCTTCCCGCTGACCAGGGAGCCTGATGCAGGGCTTGTTGCAGGACCCTGAGATCAGGACCTGAGCTGAAGGCAGACAATTAACTGACAGAGACAGCCAGGAACCCCTGCATTTGTACATCCTTAACAAGTTTGCCAAATAAATTTCCTCACAGTAGGATGTCTTTTTTTTTTTAAGATTTTATTTATTTATTTGTCACAGAGAGAGTAGCGAGAGCAAGCTCAGGCACACAGAGTGGCAGGCAGAGGCAGAGGGAGAAGGAGGCTCCCCGCCAAGCAAGGAGCCCAACGTGGGACTCGATCCCAGGACGCTGGGATCATGATGAAGGCAGCCACTCAACCAACTGAGCCACCCAGGCGTCCCACAGTAGGATGTCTTAAATGTGATGTCACACCTATGGTCCTGGAGAAAGATGGGTGTAGTAAGTTCCTAACCACAAAGGTTGCCTATGATAGCAGAGCGGTTTGGATGCCCTTTGTATAACAAGGTATATCATGTGTCCTTCAAGGTTGAGGCACACATGCCTGTGAGGATGTTGAAATAGGCACTGATCAGAATATCTTGGCCAAATCTATCATAGCGAAGTATTCACCATCTTTAAATTGGTTGGGCTTCCTCATTATTTTTTTATTTTTTTAAAAAATTTATTTATTTATTTTGACAGAGAGAGATCACAAGTAGGAAGAGAGGAAGGGGGGGGAGTGGGGGAAGCAGGCTCCCCACTGAGCAGAGAGCCCAATGTGGGCCCGATCCCAGGACCCTGAGACCATGACTGGAGTTGAAGGCAGAGGCTTTAACCCACTGAGCCACCCAGGTGCCCCATCCCTCATGGTTTTTTAAATGACCTTATTTCTTTATTTTAAAGAGAGAGCAAGAGAGAGAGAGAGATAGCAAAGGAGCGGGGGTAGGGGGTGGTGGTGGGAAGGGAAGTGCAGAGGCAGAGAAAATCCCAACTGGACTCCACCCCGAGCATGTAGCTGGACATGGGACCCAATCCTATGACTCTGAGATCATGACCTGAGCCAAAAGCTTAACCTACTGAGCCCCCAAGGTGTCTCAGATGTTTTACGGGGACTGGGGTTTATTTTAACCAGGTATGGTAAGACAGGCAGATACACAAGTAACTCTCAGAATGGAAGAAGTGTTTCTGGACTCACAGATCCCATGAAAGGAGGTGCTGGGAGGCAATGGAGGGCTGCCCCGGGAAGCACCAGGCTTGGTCAGGAGAAAGAGGAAGTGAAGGGACAATAGGGGGAAGGCCCTTTATCATGGATTCCGTGGGAAGGGGCAAGGGAGTCTGGGTAAGCACGTTTAAGACTGCCTAGTTTGTGTCATCTCAGTGGGTTCTGGGACACAGTGGTGTCTGGAGTAGTCTGTCCTTACCCCTGGGGTGATCAGGGCAGGGCATAGTGGCCCAGAGTGTAAGAGTTTCTTAAAAGAGGTGGTTGGGGGTAAAGCCTCTGATTTGGTTGCTTTACCTGTGAAAGGTTTGCTGGCAGGCAAGCTGCTGACCATCTCTTGGAATTCAGTAAGCCTGCCAAGGACGGTCCCTCCAAAGTCAGCAAGGCCTGAGATGTCAAAGCATTAAATACAGAGGATAGAAAATATGGTTATTATATTTGCTATAAACAGGATTTGAGCCCTCGTAATAAGTCCATTAAGGTTAGGCAACCAGTGCCTTCTAGCAACATTAAAGTTCACTCAGAACCCATGATGTAGAGGCACAAAAGCCAGTCGGCCTCCTTTTATTTTTGCCAATTAAATTATTTCAGTAAATTTTGGATTTCTTTTTTTTCAAAGATTTTATTTATTTATTGGAGAGAGAGAGAGAGAGCACGCAAGTATGTATGATAGAGCAGGCCTCAGGGGGAGAAGCAGGGAGAGGTAGAGGGAGAAGCAGAGTGACTCTTGCCGAGCAGGGAGCTTGATATGCGGCTCTATCCCAGGATCCTGGAATCAAGACCCAAGCTAAAGTCATTGACTAACCATGTGAGCCACCCAGGTGCCCCTGTAAATTTCGGATTTACAGGTCGGTCAAATTTTGGACCTATGTTGAATTAGGGCAGGTGGGCGGTGGGTTCTGCCTCCTGTATTCAGATTTCTCTCTTCCACTCCTCCTATGCTTGGGTCTGTTTCTTCCTGGAAGAAGAAACCCCTGTGGGGTGGGGGAATATCTCATTACCCTGCTGCTCTTTCCTGGTTTTTTTTTTCCAGAGTGTCCCAAATCAGCATCATCAGCCTTGGAGCTTCCGTTGTGGCAATGGTTGTATGGTTTCAAGTCTCCTGGTGTAAGTCAAGTGGGAATTGATCCCCTCACTGTACCACAGGGGTCCCCTGTATGTTTCCCCCATAATACTGAGGATCAGGATCCTGTGCCAAACAGATTAGGCAATGGGGTGGTCAGTGGAAAGGCCCAAGACCCACAGCCTAGTCGTTGATGAAGTAAAACCATCTTCTGCTACAGCCCTACCTTCTCTCATTATAGACTGTTTCCCTTCCCCCCTTCTGCCTCTGGCTCAGGTCATGATCTCAGAGTCCTGGGATGGAGCCCCACATTGGGCTCTCCCCTCAGCAGGGAGCCAGCTTCCTCCTCTCTATCTGCCTGCCTCTCTGCCTACTTATAATCTCTGTCTGTCAGGTAAGTAAATAAAATCTTCAAAAAAATATTTTTTAAAAAAAGCACAGAGCAGAACAAAGAACCCAGGAATAGTCCCCACAAATAAGCCCAAGTGTGTTTTGAAAAGGGCACTAAAGCAACTCCAGTGGGAGAAAGCTGGGTTTGTACTCTCTACAGCCTTCTAAAGCTTGTGGAAGTCAGAGAGGCCAAACTCAGAAATAGCAGCAGCAGAGAAGAATGATGGTGGTGTGACCCAGGCCCTACCAGGTGGGAATGGGGAAGGAGAGAGATTGGGTGACCTGGCTTGTGTGGGCGGGGTCCAAAGAGCTTTCCAGTGATGCTTTCCAAAGGCCTTAGGGAGATGGGAAACTGTCTAATCAGCATGTGGGCACAGGCGCCAATGAGGGGGAGGATTGTTAGGATAGCTGACAGGGGGCGGGTCAACAAGATGCCTCTTCTGAGTGCTGGGTGACCAGCTCCCATTTTCCAGCCTTATGTGAGGCTTGTTTCTTGCCTGGCATCTCCAGATCGCGCTTCCTTGCCCCAGTGGGTGCAGAACCTCCAGATCATGGCCACTGTCCTGAGGACGCTCTTTTTTACCTCCTGTACTTCCTCTTCAAGGTCGACGCAGAGGATGACAGATTGAGCGGCTACTGGGAAGATGCTTCTCTGTGCAGAGGTACCTTGGGGGGCTGGGGCCTTGCTGGGAGGCAGCCTGTGTCTCAGGAATACACTGGATTGACAAAAGGTATCTGTCAGCTCCTGCGCCCCTTGTTTCCCATCTGTGAGGAGCCCAGAGCAGGGCTTCATTTATGGACCTGCTAATTATCTCAAGTGTGTTGTGAGAAAGGAGGAGTGGGAATGCGGCCTGAACCAGGCACATGGACATTCGGCCTTCTTGGGGCTAAAGTCCTTGTAAAAACCCGACATGAAGCGAGTAAGTTGTAGTTTTGATGAGGGAGAAGTTTCGGTTCTCCCTCTTGAATAGTTACATTCCACTAGGGGTTGTCAGGATCTCCACTGTGCACCTGAGATAGGGCCAAATAGGGGTGTGTGTGTGAGTATGAGTGTGTGTGTGTGTGTGTGTGTGTGTTTGTAGGGGGAATGGCCTTTTGAATGGGTGGTGGGCCTTCAGTGACTGGAAAGCATGATCAGTAGAACTGACAGGATGTGTGAGGGACTCACCAACTGGTTGGAAAAGACAGGAAGGACATAATGATCCATGAAATTCATCATTACTGTTTTGCATTGAGTGCTGAAAATACAGCATGCATTAGTTTATCCTTTACTGAGTAGTGTTGAAGCTGAGACCAGAAGGCTAAGAAATAAAAGGCAGATGTGGGAAGGTGTTCAGTGAGAGCAGGGAAGGATGTGTACTGTTACAGGAACTGAGAGAATGTCCTTGAATCTCGGGCCACATGGGGACTGTAGGGTGGGGAAAACCAAGGTTTGGGGTGAGGACTTGGACTTTTTGTAGGTTCTTGGAGACTAATCATAGTGATTTAAAACATGATGCCCAGGCCCAAGCTGATCCTAGCTCTGCCTCTTAGGAGCTGTGTTACTCTACCATTGTAGGTCTCAGTTTCCTGAAGGAAGAAATGGGGGTGATAATAATCCAACTTCATAGAATATTGTAAAGATGAAATGATATTTAACATTAATAAAACACTCAGAGCCATGTCTGACATGTAATAGGTGTCGGTAGTTGATTCAAGAAATAAATAGGGGCACCTGGGGACTCAGTGGGTTATAGCCCTGCCTTTGTCTCAGGTCATGATCCCAGGGTCCTGGGATCCAGCTTCACATTGGGCTCTCTGCCAACAAGAGTTTGGATCCCAGGACCCTGAGATAGGACCTGAGCTGAAACCAAGAGTCGGATGCTTTGCCAAACTGAGCCACCCAGGCACCCTTACAGGGCCTGTTGCCTTAGGAAAATAAATTGCAAGGGTAAAGAAAGAGGAGGTAGAAAGTGCGGCCTGTAATTAAAAGAAGCTTGAGAGACTTGTTAACCAATTGCAAGGTATGGGTCTTATCCTCACTCAGGATTTAACAAATACAGAGAGTCAAAATATTTATGACATAATCAGCTAAATGTCTTATTTTCCCCAAGATTTTACTTATTTAGACAGAGATCACAAGTAGGCAGGGGCAAGGCAGAGAGAGAGGAGGAAGCAGGTGCCCTGCTGTGCAGGGAGCCCAATGCGGGGCTCGATCCCAGGACCCTGGGATCATGACATGAGCCGAAGGCACAGGCTTTAACCCACTGAGCCACCCAGGCGCCCCAATCTGCTAAATTTGAACTGTGACATTACATGTCATGATATTGCAAAATTATTTTGAAATGTTTAAAGAGTGAGTATAATTTTGCGGGCATATCTATGTGTCTGTCCATTTAGGGCAGTTTTGCTCCCTAGATGTTTTGCAAAGTCTAGGTCATATTCGGTGGTCATAAGCACAAGTAAGGATGAGGCTCTCTGCACCTCATGTATGGAGACCAGGGGTGCTGCTAAGCTTCGGAGTATACTCAGGACAGCGCCCTCAGCAAAGAATGATGGGGCCCAAGAAGTGGGTCATGCCAAGGTTGTGTAAGCCTGTTCTGGAGACAGGTGTTGACGTAGCCATGGGTTCAATGATAGGATGAAGTTAGTTGTTTCAAAATGTTATGGGGGCTGTGGGGATGGGCTGTGACCTGAGAATTATTTAAGATAATGATGGGAGTTCCTTATACCATTCTCTGTATTTGGGTGTGTGTATATGTATCTATCTGTATGTTTATATCATGTGTGTGTGCAGTATGTGTGTATATTATATGCAATTGTATATTTACATAACAAAAGCTCCCAAGCTTGCTAGGGGTGATGTAGAGTCTGTGTTCACGTGGCATCTGGTGCCAGCACGTGGGGAGGGTGGACAAGCTGAGACAGGATTTCGCAGGAGCGGCAGCAGTGGCGTCCTTAGCAGGCTTGGTCTGCAGTGGAATGTTGGTGGTGTCTGGCTGTCGAGCTTCCCTTTATCCCTGTTGTTTTTTTCATTTATTTGTCTTGTACTTTGGCCTTCCTAATAGCCTTCCAATAAATTCTTTTTCTGTTAAATTTAGTCAGAACCAGTTTCTGTGAAGCAAGAATTCTGACTTACACAAAAAAAGGGTGAAGCTGATGTATAGAGAAAAGGTGATCTGACAGACTGTGGGAGGAGAGAGAGGAATTAGGAGAAACAGATATATAAAAATATATGTCATTTATATATCTAACAACTAAAATTTACAGAGTGTATATATATATATATATATATATATATATATATATATATATATAGATGTAGATAGATAGATTTATCTATATGCACATACATATGTATATAATATTTGAGAGAAAGAGAATCTCATGGTTTCTGTTTTTCTTGTTCTTAACTTCTATCCCTCTCAAGACCACAGTTTAATTCTAATCCAGGGATATTATGAGATAGCCCCATTTTTTTAATATAAGAAACTCTCATTTCTACTTCAATAAATGCAAGTGATCTTCTGTCACCTACAACCCACAGAAGCTCAGCATAGTTTAGATGGTGATGTGCTCACCTAACCACCTTGTTGCTATACTTGCTTTTGCTCACTGCTGTGCAGAGGTTCCACAAATGTCTGTTTCATGGGCACACGATTGTCATTTGGCTCCAGACAAGGAATGAATGTGCTGTTCATGGCAGCAGAGGCACTCTGGTCTTCTTGGCCTTTCCAATAATCATTGTAAGTGGACACACTTATTGAGACTTTATTCTGTCAATTGTGCCTGTCTTTCATAAGTTTTGCCAGTAAGCCTCAGTGTCTTTGAACACCCCTGACTGTAGGGTCCTCAATCCTTGGGTTTGTGAGGCACAAGGAATGAATGAATCCAGCGGGGTCCCTTGAGAGACAGCCTGCCGGCCTCTCCTGGTGGGTCCTATACCGACAGACAAAGGCCATTGCAACTTCATTGAGGAAGGTGGCATATAATGTGAAAGAGTGTACAGGGAGGATAGCCTGCATTTTCCGAGAACAGGCTTTGAGTCAAATAGCCTTAGACTATCACCCTATTTCTACCCTGTGCTCCTGTGCTTCCTTAGGCATGTTTTTTGACCTCTCTATCCTCGGTTTTCTCGTCTGTAAAATGGACTGTTTTATGGATTAAATAAAAAAAATGTATACATATGTAAATTCACAGAGAAGATGGCCTATGGGGAGCCGTGTAGAAATGGTATTTTTATTATTACTCAACATTGTGGTTAATATTATCATAGGAAAGTTCTTCCGCTATAAAGAGCATGAAGCACAAGATGCTCCATTTGGCCCCTTCTGGGCCAGCACATTCATTATGTTGCCTTGGTAGCTCCCAGAGGCCAGGTCTTGTGGGGAGGGTTTTTGTGTTGGAGCTGTTGGGTCCTGGCTACCTGGACTCCATCACCTTCTACCTGTGTGACACTCGGGACCTAATAACCCTGTGACAGGCAAGCAATTCGGGCTGTTCCTTAGGGTTGTTGATGATGATTAGATGGAATGATACATATAAAATGCCTGGAACATGTCAAGAAATGTTTGACCTCATTCCATTTTCTTACTCTTTTTTACTAGCTCCCAGAACAACCCACTTCTACCCATTTCTGTTTCAGAGAGGTGAGGTAATTCTGAGAAGGCCATAGTGTTAGGCGAATAAGGGGAGGAAAAGACATTGCAGGTGTTGTGAAGAGCATGAGTAAAAACTGGGGAGTAAGAACCCGCTGTGAAGCTGCAGGTAACCAGGCGTGCCTGGAGAGCCAGAAGTGGGCAAGGGAAGGGTGAGGGATGAGTTTAGGAAGGACTTTGGATGTTGTGCTGAAAGACAGTGGGTCCCTGAGGGACTTTTAAGTTGGAGTGACCTCGTTTAATTTGCATTGTCAGAGCATTCCAGAAGAGAGGTTGGAGGAGGAGCCAGTAGAGACAGAGAGACTCCAGAGGAGGAGGATCTTCTCTGAGGGATCATGGCAGCCAGTGCATAGGGTTTGAAGCAGGAGTGAAAGGATCTGGGTCCTTAAGAAGGCACAGCCCACTGGGGAAGAAGACGCCTGCATGGGAGGGAAAATGATGTAGTACAGTGCCCAGCATGGATGCCAAGAGCATGCAGCCTGGAACTGCCAGTCACACACTTATATGGTGCCAGGTCCCATATTCACAGAGCAGTGCATTCAGATCAGATGGGATCAGAGCAATAGATTCTGCCAGTTCTGCTTTGGTCAGTAAAACTCAGGATTTAGCTTCCTAAAGTCCTGCTTTGTTAGGACTGCTCTCTCTTTTCAAGGGGTATATGTGTGTATTGGAATAAGGGACCAACATCCTAGTTACAAAATCAGGAGAGAAGCCTTATTTTTGTCTGTGAAATTCTAACTGCCTCCAGCCCTCAAATGAGAGTGCAGCATTTTTTGTCATCAGGCAGATGTGATTCTAAGTTCACACCCTGCCACGTCACTGTATGACCTTGAGAAGAAAACCTCATTTCTGGGTCCTCGGTTTTCTTATATAGACAGTGGGAGTTATTATGCTGTCTTCTTCCTAGAGTTGCTGTAAAGAAGAGATAGTGCATGTGTGTTTCTTATCTCAGAACATAGCGTGAAGTGCTAAATGGACATTAAGCATTGTTTCTTGCCTTGTCATTTGTGGCCTTGTGCCCAGGTCAGATAGTGTGGGTTCCCATTCTGACATCAAGTTGTGAGAGCCATTTTGTTTCTATACAGATTTCAGTGACTACAAGAGAGTCTGAATACATGACCAAACAGACTTGAATTGTCCTCAGTGGTCCAGAGCCTCCGATTTCCAGGAATTGTTGAAGGATCCCCCTGGGGGCATAGCCCACGTGGAACTCACTCAGAAGCTTTCTGGGACTTGGTGATCCTTCTCACTGTGATAATGGCACAGCTGAATTTCCCAGAAGGGATCATTAATCGCAGAAGCCACTGATCCCACAAAGGACAGAGCTGAGCTCTTTGCCAGGCATCTAGGACAAAAAGGATTCTTGCTTATGACTCTTGGTTTCAGTCCAACAAGGAGAGAAGGAGAAGCAGACTCCCCCTTTCCATGGAGTAGGTCATGGTTAGATATAGACCATGGATTAGCTTCCAACTTCCCTTACCTCTAAACTCAGCCCTTCCTTCCTTCTACCCTGTCTATCCCCAAATCAGAACAAATGCTGACCTGCTGGGATATATGATGGGCCTGAGGAGGAGGAATGCGAAAAAGTAGAGCAAGGATATATCCCATATCTTCTTGCATATTCACTGTATATCCACTCCAGGGTTTTGATCCTGTGATGAATAAGAAAAAGAAATAATAAATGGAACTTCATGAGTCTAAGCTTTTCTTCACAGCATCCTTCCTTTCAAATAAAATCCAGAAGCCATATGCAACCATGCCAAAGTATCTGTGTCACTCAAGTGTAGAGCCCGTCTCCTGCAGTGAAACATGCAGATCAAATGTGAATGCTTTTCTGTTGCTGTCTAAAGCTGCTTTCCACCAGGATGGCATTGCAGAACTCATTGCTTTGAGGAAAGGACAAACATGGAAAAATTAGTCCTCAATTTCAGTTCAAAAAAGGGAAACTTAAGATCTCTTGCACGCAAAATAGAACCAGGACCTATAGACTCTGCAGAAGAATTGATGATCTTGAGTATATCATTGACATTGGCCCCAGTTTTTTTGTCTGTAAAATGGGGAGATGAAGTTAGATCAAGTGTCCCAGTAGGTATAGTCTTGGCTCTTGGCATTCTGGGTTGGATAATTCTCATTGTGGAAGCTGTTCTGTGCATCGCAGAATGTCTAGAAGCATTCCTGGCCTCGACTCAGTAGACGTCAATAGGATTTCCCTTACGGTGACCAATGGTGTCTCTAGACGTTGCCAGATATCCTTTGGACATAAAACCACCCTGGTTGAGAACCACTGAATTAGATCTGTTAGATAATAAGCAATTTAAAATTTTCCAAGCTGGAGTGAGAGTCGGGGCTCTGCTATCTCCTGGTACCTAGCCCTGTGGGTGGCATTGTGGCAAGCATTCAGTACAAGCTGAACGAGTGAGATGAAATAGACAGTTCCTTCCAGTTCTAGATCAGTTCTTTGGCAGCAAGAGAATCACTAGATGGTGATGATCTTATCACCCATGTGACTGCCTCTATTTGGGTACTGTTTAACATTCCTGGATAGAAGTAGACTAAAAATACCACCTGGTGCTATGAAACAAATAGGTCTGTCTGGCAGTTTAGCAACATAGTGACAATAATTATCAAGGAGGGTCCACTCAATTTCGAAAGCGATCTTAGATCGTGTACCCTGAAAATTAACTCTGAATTTTATGAATATGACAAAAAATTTAGTTGAGAAAAATGAGTCCAGATCTTGGAATATCATGATCTGAACCAACGTCAGACACTTATCCTGGTGAGCCACCCAGGTGCCCTCAGCCTGTTTTTTAAAATGGAATTTTACTGGAATACTGCCATACTCATTCATTAACAGATGGTTTAGGGCTTCTTTGATAACACCAATGGCAAAGTGGAATCCTTGGGACAGAGAATCTTTAGCAAGTAAAGTCCAAAGTATTGACCATGTGGTCCCCTTATAAAGAAGCTTACTGGCCCCTGTTGTAGAGCACAAGATTTCTCAGGGATGCCCTGTTGCACAGTAGGAAATATGCTTATATTTAATGAGCGTGCGTTAGGTTGCGCCATATTAAATTGTCATCATTGTAGGACAAAATGGTCAGGTATTGGCACTTATGTATATGATCCACATAATGTAACTTTCCAAGCATAGATACATGGAGTACAGTCTGTGCCCTTAAGGACATGCACATAGGTACACACATGCACACATGCTACTGCTGTCAGTGAATGTAGGAATCGTTATACTAGAGGCACAAACTCAGTATTTTAGGAGCACAGAGTAGCGTGTGCACGGTTCTTACCAGTAAGGGTGAGGGAAAGGGATTAGAAGCTTGAGAGGCGTCCAGAGAAGTGGCTGTGTTTCTGGCTGCTGTGCATTGGAGCTGCACTTCATGGCACCTGTAGGATTTGTTTCAGGTCAAAAGAAGCATTTTCTACAGGGGTGGGGGTGGGATTGACATTGAGCTATAAGAAACATGCTGCATTCTTTCGTTCAAGCACAATTGCCGTTCATCCTGGAAAACAGTTGCTTAGAATTAGAGGACATTAAAGATCGAGTGAGCATGACTCCCTAATTTTTAGATGAAGGTTGGCGGCAAAGGGATAAGTTCAAGTTCCCCCTGTTGTTGACCAGTTGTTTTATTGGCAGGACTAGAGCCTATGTCTTCTACGCCCCAACTCAAGTTGATGTCCATCAGGCCACTCGGAAGTCAGAGAAATCAACTACTAGAGACAGTGGTAGCAGACAGGCCTGGGCTTGCATTCTGGCTCTGGTACTTACTGTCTCTGTTACTCATCACAAGGTTTGTGAGCCAGAATTGCCTCCTACACAGACGCCCTCAGAGTAGAGGTTTAGAAAGCTCAGAGTCTGAAACCAGACTCTCTGAGTTTCATCCCCGCACCACTATGTGCTAGCTCTGTCACCCTGGGCACATTACTTACCTTATCTGGACCAGTAATATAGAGATAGTACTACTACTTACCTCACTGAGCTATAGGACTGAGTGATTTTAGGATTAAATGCAGGCATAAGGCACACAGAAAAATACCTGGGACATGCTGAGTTCTATATGCTAACCTTATTAGAAGAAAAACAGTGGATTGGGACATCTCAGTGGCTCAGTTGGTTAATAAGTGTGTGCCTATGGTGCAACTCATGATCCATGAGTCCTGGAATGCAGCCCTGCCATGGGCTCCTTGCTCAGCAGGGGGCCTGCTTCTCCCTCTACTAGTGTTCTCTTTGCTTATGCTCTCCCATTCTCTCTCTGACAAATAAGTAAATAAATAATAAAATCTTTCAAAAAAGAAAGAAAAAACAGTGTATCCTAGGAGTGTTCTAAGAACCAAGGAGAGTAATTTAGGGGAAGCCTTTTTCCATACATGTAGAACAATAAAAGTAGAAATGTATTTTTCTTCTCTTTGTGAATTGAAAGACTAGAATCCTGGAGATTGATGGTGATGATTTTCATTTCTTACAGCCTTACTATTTGCCAGGGACGTGACTTCTGTTAGTTAAGCGTCACAAGATCCAGAGATGGTTCTTAGTTTTGGCTGATAATTGTGACTGCATAGCAGAGTGTAGGAGGACAGTGTGCTGCAGACTCTGGGGCCAGGCTGCCTAGGTCTGAATCCTTGCTCAGCCTCTTACTGCCCGTGTAAACCCAGCTGTGTTGCATACACCCTGTGCCTTGGGTTTCTAGTCTATAAATGAGAATGATGAATATGGTGGTTTTGAGGATTAAAGGAGATAATTTTGTGAAGTGCTTAGGACAGTGTTTGATGTATAGTATTTGTTTAAGGAAGAATGAAAGCGAGAATCAGACTCCTTGCTTAGCAGGGAGATGGATACAGGGCCCAGTCGCATGACTCTGAGATCATGATGTGAGTTAAAGGCAGATGCTTAACTGACTGAGCCACCCACGTACACCTGTCATCACCATTTTCACTATTACTGTAGATAGAGTTCTGTGGGCATTCAATATATGCTGGGGATTAACTCTGTTGATATTATTGGTATCACCAGTAGAGCACAGGGCCTGTACACAGTAAGCACTCAGCACACAGGGAATCAATGAATGCATACTCTAGAGCCAGTCTGCTCAGATTCCCATTCCGGCTCTATCACATTAGAGCTTTGTGATCAGGCAACTTATTTAATCTCCTTATGCTTGATCTGTCTCTAAACGAGGGTCTCAAATTCCTAAATTAATGGGGTTGCTGTGAGCAGGAGGTAAGCCAGCCCATTCGCGTGCACGCAGACACACACACACACACACACACACACACACACACACACACACACACACGTGAGGCCACACTGCCCTCTGCTGACCACACCGTGTAAATGCATATGTAAGTCCCCTGGGCCTCCTTCCACCCTAGGTCCAAGGCATCCCTGTACCTGCCTTAATGCGCACAGACACAAGGATGGACCTCTGTGTCCTCCTTACCTCCCTTCAAGTCGGGTCCGGGCTGCTCCGCACAGCTGATTCAGCCACCTCATGATGTTCGCTCAGGTTGTTCTCCCCCTCCATGGGCCCGATGCGGTTCCTGCAGGATCGATGGCTCTTGCTTGGTTTCTGAGCAGCTGCCCAGGCCAGGAAACCCAGGCCCTCAGGGCTCGGGTTTTGAAGGCTCCCATCTACCTCTGGCCTGCAGGAAAACTGTCGCAGGGAGCCAGATACCTGGGACCTGGCTCTGTCATGGGCCCCAGACATGAAGAATGCGCACTCCATGATGAGGAATACAACACTCGCACCCTCCCCAGAGTTTCTCACCTCACTGCCTCCGCTCAGAGAGGTGGGTGAATATTTAATCCTCCACAAGCTCTAGGTCTTGACTCTAGCAGCTTCCCTTGGCCTGAAACATAATGGAACTCTCAACCTTTAACTTAAATATTGATGCAAATTCTGCATACTCTTCCCCATTACTTTACCATGTTTCCATCTGAACCCTGCTTTTAGCCCATCCATGTCTGAGCCTTTCGGGGACTCCTACGGTGTCAATCTGCACTATTGGTCAGAGGGAGGGTCTTGCCACACTTGCCAGCCAGTCCTGCAAAGTGGTTGCAGGACCACGTGAGGGTTCACGTGGTTTAGAGCAGAATGCTGACACCAAGACCGCTGCTCTCATCCAGGAAAGAGGATGCATGACACGCCATTAGAATTTTCATAGGAATTGCACTGAATCTATAGATTGTTTTGGGTAGTATGGGCATTTCAATCATGGTAATTCTTCCAACGCATGAGCATGAAGTATGTTTCCATTTGTTTGCATCTTCTTCGATTTCTTTCAGCAGTTTCTGGTACTTTTCAGTATACAGGTCTTTGCCTCCTTGATTAATTAGACTCTAGGTATTTTATTTTTTTGATCCATTTATAAATGGGATTGCTTTCTTACTTTCTCTTTCCTATAGTTCATTTGCCTTTACTGCTAACTGGTCTTAAGTTTTACCTTTATCTCTCTTGCCATCAGTAACCATTATTCTGACTTCTAAAACCATAGATCAATTTTGCCTTCTCACTTATACAAATGGAGTCATACAGTCTGTGCATCTTTGTATCTCACTTCTCTTCAAATAATGCCTGTGAGATTTATACATGTCATTGTCTGTATCTGTACCAATAGTTCATTCTTCATCATTTTGTAGAATCCCATTCTTTGAACATACCTAAAATGTACTTCACTCTACTTTTGGTGAGAGAATGGAATTGTTTCCAATCTGGGATAACATGAATAAAGTTGCTATACATATTATAGTACATGTCTGTTGCTGAATACTTGCAGAGATTTTATGATTGGTATATATTCAGGAGTAGAAATGCAGAATTGTAATGGTGTACATAGTTTAGGTTTGTATAAGTTATTACCACACAGTTTTTTAATGCCTAACATATACTCCTACCACAATGGTAGCTGAATAAAATTGAATAAAAGTTCTAATTGCATAATTATCCTGAGCAAAGTAAGTCAGAGAACGACAAATATCATATGATTTCACTCATGAGAAATTATTGATGAGCACTAGATTTTGTACTGTGTGCTGAATCACTTGAAACTAATATTATACTTTATGTTAACTAACCAGAATTTAAAATAAAATTTAATTAATTAAAAAGTTCTATTCGCTCCATACCCTCAACAACACTTGTAATTATGAATCTTTCAAACTTTAGTTATCCCTATAAGCATGCAGTATTATTTTATCAGAGTTTTCGTATAATTTTAAGGGCCATGTAGTAGTTCCTTCTGTCAAGATGATAAAGTTTTTTAGTTTACTAATCTTTAATTGTTGGAGGCTTATTTTTGTTTTCTTTTTAATTCTTTACAAAACACCTGGATGATCATCCTTTAATATAAAATTTTTGTGTGCCAATATCAGAAATGAAAAGAGAGTTATCAATACAGAGGAAACTGGGTGGCTCAGTGGGTTGAAGCCTCTGCCTTCGGCTCAGGTCATGATCCCAGGGTCCTGGGATCGAGTCCTGCATTGGACTCTCTGCTCAGCGGGGAGCCTGCTTTCTCCTCTCTCTCTCACCCTGCCTCTCTGCCTACTTGTGATCTCTGCCTGTCAAATAAATAAATAAAATTTAAAAAAAAAGAGTTATCACTACATATCTTACACTTAAAAAAGTTAGGGGCACCTGGGTGGCTCAGTTGATTAAGTGTTTTCCTCAGCAGTTTTGGCTTAGGTCATGGTCTCAGGGTCATGGAATCGGGCCCCAAGTTGGGCTCTGTGCTCAGGAAGGAACCTGCTTGAGATTCTCTCTCTCCCTCTATGCCTGTACCAATCTCTCACAATCTCTCTCTAACATACATAAATCAAACTTCTTTAAAAAAAAAAAAGATAACAAGACAATACTATGAGCAGTTTTATGTCAACAGATTCAACAATGTAGAAGAAAATGGAAAGATGCCTTGAAAAATATACCTTAGTGGCACCCACGTGCCCCAGTGGGTTAATCCTCTGCCTTCGGCTTTGGTCATGATTTCAGGGTCCTGGGATTGAGCCCAGATTGGGATCCCTGCTTCCCCCTCCTCCTCTGCCTGCCTGTCGACTTGTGATCTCTCTCTCTCTCTGTATCAAATAAGTAAAATCTTTAAGAAATATATATAACACCACAAAATAAAACAAAAATCTGAATGATTCTATATCTATTATAATAATTGAAATAATTATTAACAACTTTACCAGAAAGAAAGTCATAGATCCAAGTAGTTTTACTGGCAAATCCTATCAAACATTTATGGAAGAAATAACACCAAAATTACAAAAACCCTTTCAGACAGTAAAGGAGCAAGTAATACTGGGTGTTATGAGGTTTTAAGCCTTTGCCAATGTGAAAAGTGAAATCACTTTAATCTTATTTGTCCTTTCATTACTAATAAGATTGGATATTTTTTTAAAGATTTTTGTTTGTTTTTTTCAGAGAGAGACAGTGAGAGTGGGAACACAAGCAGGGGCAGTGGGAAAGGGAGAAGCAGGCTTCCCACTGAGCGGGGAGCCTGATATGGGGTGTGATCTGAGCCATGACCTGAGCCAAAGGGAGATGCTTAACAACTGAACCACCCAGGCGCCCAAAAATGTTTCTTTTTTTAAAAGAAAATGTATTTATTTGAGAGAGAGAGAGATACCACAAGTAGGCAGAGGGCCTGGCAGAGAGAGAGCAGGGGAAGCAGGCTCCCTGTTGAGCAAAGAGCCTGATGTGGGTCTCGATCCCAGGACTCTGAGATCATGAACCAAGCTGAAGGCAGAGGCTTAACCCACTGAGCCATCCAGTTGCCCCAGATTGAAGTTTTCTGTATATTTGCTGTCCTTTTCCCATTTTAAAATCTTTGAGAGAGGGAGAGAGAACATGAGTTTGGAGGGGAAGGCAGAGGAAGAGAAAGAGTCAGAGAAGAGAGAATCTCAAGCAGGCTCCCCACTACATGGGGAGCCTCGCACTGACATGGCACTCAGTCTGACAACTTAAAGTTCATGAACTGAGCCAAAATACATCAAGGGTTGGACCCCTAACTGAGTGAGACTGAGCAGAGGGTGGTGTGCTCATTATGAAAGTAAAAGTCCTCAGTTCACAGTCCCTCTACCTCCACACTATGGTCTAAAATACCTGCTTGTCATTAGAGCACTTTTGACCTAAGGTATCATTCAAAGACTGCAACTGTGGGAGAGACGGATTATGAATCCAGTCACTCCTCATTTACTAGATTTTCAGTAATGCACTAAGGCACAAGGAGACAAGGTAGTTCGGTTTTGATTGAGAAAGGAGACAGGTCGTGAAAAACCAGAATATAAAAACCATAATTCTCCGTCCTGAAGGAGGCCCCATGCAGCTTGATAAGTGGAGTTAAAGAAGCAAAACGAGCCCTCTGGCAAAATATTTCATTACAGACCAGGGCCTGTACAATATTTGTCTGGGGGATAATCTGTTCAGGGAACCAGAAATGTAATAAGACAAAGAAAAGTGCAGGATTATAATTCTTGGAGAGACGGAGAGTGTGTGGCTGGAAGTAATTTGGAATATTGTCTAAGAAACCCATAAAGGACACAGGAGTCAAAGGAGGACGTTGCTAACCACCTACCTGAGCAAAGTAGATCAGACCAGCTGCAGGGCTTTGCTTCTGACTGAGAGGGGCATGCGAGTTTAGGGCCAGAGGTGCTTTGCTTGGCACTCTAGGGATGAGGCTGCACACTGTCACCTCTTTCTTTTTAATCCTTCCCCACTCAGCAAGCAGCTTTTTCTCCAAACAGATGTTGAACAAGTGTCTAAAGGATGTTGGTTAAATTTTCGTTATGAAGAATATTGGGCTGCCCAATATTGGGCTACTGAAGGGCTGCCCATCTCAGTCTCACCCTGGCTGCAAGAAGGTGGAGAGAAGAGAAGTGGAGAGATGCCGCACTTTTCCTGGTACTCACTTGAATCCTCAAACTCTCCAGCTTGCTCCCTCCTCCCTTCCTGACAAAACAAAGAGAAAAAGAAGAAAAGGGTAAAAGTCGGAGGATGTATTTGGTTATAAAACACCAGAACTCCTTTCCCCTGCCTATAATGTAAGGGTGATAGAGCTCCGACATCTCCTATCCCCCATTCCAAAATTGGAGAAGCTCTGAAAAATAAAACTGCTTCTCATATTTCATTTGATGCAAAACCTGACCTATCAGGAAGTGAAACTCTGTGTAGTCTTTATCCTAATCAGTAGACATATTCATATATTTCAATGCAGAAATATTTACTGGTATGATTTCAAGATGCAGCTCCATGGTTTTATGTACCATATCGCCTTTATAAAAGCTGAGAAACAATGAAATCTATAACACGTTAGCCCTATAGTTTTCAGGTAAGAAATAATATTGAAAGATATTTCAGAAGCGATAAGTGAGAGAATGTTCACAAAGCACCCAGAACGTGCCTGACACCCAAGAAACAAGAATTCAGTTTTCTTCTGCCCATGTTTGGCTTATTTGGAGAAGGAGCTCTTCTTCAGAAATTAGCTCCAGGCTGGCTAACGGGGATCAGATATTACCAATGAGGTACAGAGTGAAAATATTTGCAACTTCTACAACAGAGAGCTAATATATGTCTAACATATCCAGAACTCTTAAAGAAGAAAAAGACCAAACTTGGTAGGAAAATAGGAAAAATAAACGAATAGATAGTTTATAGGAAATGATAAGCAAATATTCCTTAAACATTAAAAAAAAAAAAGCCCACAGAGTGTTACAAGAGGGAAGGGATGGTGTGAAAGGGTAATTGGGTGATCGGTCCTGAGGAGGGCAGGTGTGGTGATAAACACTGGGTGTTACATGCAACTAATGAATCTTTGAACACTACATCAGAAACTAATGATGTAGTATATGTTGGTTAATGGGACATAATAACAATAATAATAATAATAAATAAGCCACCCTTGGAAGACTTCTTGTTTTCTGCTCCCTTCAACCCAGGTCCCTATTCCCTCTTCTGGGTGCTCTCTCCTTCCGTTCCAAACTCCTGTCCGAGAACCACGAGGTGAACAATGTAGAAAGCAAAGCAGGACCAAACTGCAACAACAAGCAATTACACAACCAGGGTAGGAGGCTCCAGCCCTCTCTCAGCAACTCAATGCAGTCTACAGAGCATCCACGAAATACAGGTCTTGATGGCAAACCATCTGAAACCCACAGCTGTCTCCATACATCTGTCCACATCCACATCCACATCCACTGCGGAGGACACATTGATTTTAGGCACAGAGACCATTACAAAAATGCTCCCGATTTACTCTGGCCATAAGGGAAATTTCAGTCTGTTTCAGAGGCATGAAATCACACAGAGCATGTTGTGGTAACGTAATGTGCTAGAAATCACTGATAAAAAACTATCCAGAAATTCCCATATGTTTAGACAGAGAGAAGTACCTATAACAATGAAATAGGAGTAAAGAAATAGAAAAAAAGAGCTACATTGGAACTGAATGATATGAGCATGATACAATTGTAATCAAGTATGTCTTTGGCTGAGAATATCCTGGAAATGTGGTGAGAACACTATATGGTCTCAAAATCATGCCAAATAGACTATGTGATGAAGGAGAACACAAACCCACCCTGACATAGGCCTCCATTCATTTGCTACCAATATCCCACATCCCTCCTCCAAACCTGCACAGTCCCCCAGATGGACTGGCACCATGTGGTGGCCCCAAGTGGCTCCAGCACGGATGTCAAGCTGTCCTCTGACTCAGGAATTTGGATGAAGTCCTGTAGACATGCTCTGACCAATAAGACGTGTGAGGCAGTGAGACGTGCCATCTCGAACAGAACACCTGGGACTGAGTCTGGCTCCTGCTCTGTCCATCTCATATAGCACCTGGCAATTATCTATGGTGGGTGCTCTTTTATCCTGGCCCCATGAAGAGCGTGTGTACATGTGGCAGGTGCTAGAAACATACTTCCCTAATAGAAGCTGCTAAGGCACAGGGTTACAGGTTACTTACAGTAACATCTGGCCCTTCCTAACTGGCACGCATCCTCCAGTCTTCTCTCTGTGAGGCAGCACAGCCTTAAAGGCAAACCATGAACTCTGTTGTCTGAGACACAGGGTTTGACTCCCACCTCTGCCCATGTCTTTACTCCAACCTCAGGCAATTTACTGTGAGTCTCTGAGCCTCCATTTCTACTCTATAAGGTGGTTGGTTATACCATCTCAGGTTTGGGGGGATTAAGGAAATAATAATACATGTAAAGTTTGAGTCAGCAACTGGCACAGACAGCAAATGCTCAATAAATTTTTGCTGTATACCCTTATGTCTCAATTGTAAACATCCTGAAAGCTCAGAAATGTATTGTGACAAAAGAAGGACTTGTTCAATTTTTGGCTTGTGCATCCTTTTGATCTGTGTTTTTCAACAAACAGTGTAATATTTACATTCATTGACAGTATTTTTCCTCTTAACAAGGTACTGTGCTCTTTTTAAGTTACAAATTATAGCTTGCTTCAGGTTTTTAAATTATTTAATGTTAAGTATTGCCAATAATTTAATCGTTTTTCTATTGTGGGGCATTTTCATGGGCTGCACACGGCACCAAAAACAAATGAAGTAGATTAAAGCATATGATGTATTACAGGCTAGAATAAACACTTTGTTCACTTTTGTTTGTCATGTATCTATATATGTCTACATATATGTATATATGTATACAATTTAAGATGTACTCCCAGAGACTCTAAGATGGTGGAGAAATAGGAGACCTTCATTTCATCAGGTCACAGGAATTCAGTTAGGCAGTTATCAAATCATTCTGAACGCCTGTGAACTCACCCAGAGATGTAAGAAAAGAGTAGCTGCAACTCTAGAAATATAAAAGCGACCTCTTTCTACAAGATAGGACATGTGGAGAAGTGAATTCGCGTTGATATATGGGAAGATAAACTGCAGGGAGGTGCCAGAAAATGATATAGTAGAGGACTGCAAAGTAAGGACTTTTAGAAGTTTGCTCTGATGAGGGTCATTCCTGCCTGAACGGTACCCAGGTGGTGAAGCAGGGCAGAATCCTAGGTGGGACAGTGACATCTCGAGATGCCCAAGGTCACAGAAATAAGAGGGTTGCCGAGTGTGGCAGAGTTCCCAAGCATTGAAGCGGGGACTCTTGCTGGAATCATCAAGCCCCAGTGTGCACTCTCAGCTCCAGGCTGCCAGAAGCCATGGGACCCAGCAACAGCACACAGTGCCAGCAGGGACCCAGCAACAGCACACAGGCAAGATCCCCTCTCCTCCCAGAAGGAGCCGCTTGGGTGTGCCCTCAGGAGTCTCTAGGGTTTGGAGACTCAAACAGGGTTCCGCCCTGAGATACAAATGCTTAGTCATAGGCTGGGTTAGCACACAGAGCAGACAGAGACCAGGGAGCCAGGAACGATTCACTGCTTTTACCTGAGGGTGCACTGAGGAATGGGGCCTCAGACTCTTGGATCCCAGCCTGGACTGTGCAAGGCTGCCTTTTTCATTCTCCTCCTCTAAGGAGGTACAGAGAACCTTCAGGGAACAAAAGCTGGAGCAAACTGGAGTAGGTTACTGAGCTTGACACCTAAGCAAGTGTAGTGCAATTCTGCCCTGGGGCAAAAATGCCACAGAATCAAGGCAACAGGCTCCTTCCCCAGAGGATCAGCAAGAACACACCACCAAGTTTACTGATCACTGAGAATGCCCAATCCCCAGGGCTAGGGGAATATAGCATATAGAATTCATGGGGGTTTTTCCCCACGATTTTGTCCTTGGCTTTAAAAATAAAAATATTTTTCATTGTGTTGTTAGTCACCATCAAATATATCATTAGTTTTTGAGGCAGTCTTCCATTATTCATTGTTTATGTACAACAGCCAGTGCTCCGTGCAATACATGCCCTCCTTAATACCTACCACCAGATTCACGCAACCCCCCCCCATGCCCTTCCCTCTAAATCCCTCAGTTTGTGTCTCAGTCTTTCATGGTTCATCTACCCTTCTGATTTCCCCCAATTCACTTTTCTTTTCCTCTGCTGATGTATTCCATGTTATTCCTTATGTTCCACAAATAAGTGAAACCATATGATAATTGACTTTCTCTGCTTGACTTAGTTCATTCAGCATAATCTCCTCCAGTCCCATCCACACTGATGCAAAAGTTGAGTATTCATCCTTTCTGATGGCTGAGTAATATTCCATTGTATACCATGGACCACATCTTTATTATCCATTCACAGTTTTTTCTTTCAGTTTTAATTTTTTGGTCTCTTTCTTCTTGTCAACCAATTTATTTTATCCACACTTCTTTAATCTTAACTTTCACTTTTGTATTTAACTTTCTATCCTTCTGTTATATTTAATTTTTTTAAAGATTTTATTTATTTATTCGAGAGAGAGAGATCACAAGTAGGAAGAGAGGCAGGCAGGGAGAGAGAGAGAGGAGGAAGCAGGCTCCCTGCTGAGCACAGAGCCCAATGCAGGACTCGATCCCAGGACCCTGAGATCATGACCTGAGCTGAAGGCAGCGGCTTAACCCTCTGAACCACCCAGGCACCCCTTAATTTTGTTTTTGTAAATAATTTAAGTTTCTCTTTCTTTATAAGTTTAGGGTGCAGTTTATTCTAACAGACCAAAATACACCTAGAATCTAGGGTATTATTCTCTTTGCTTTAACTGCCTAATCATACTCTCTTTTCTTCCTCTCCCTTTCTCTTCCACTTCTTGTTTTTGTATGTTAAGTTTTTTAGTTGTTTTTTGTTTTGTTTTGTTTTGTTTTCTTCAAGTCTTTTTAAATTTTCATCTTCATGGATACATTCTATCCTTTCCGAATATTTAGTTTTATTTTTGTGTATATATGTGTGTACATATATATAAATATATATATATATGTATACATATATATGTTACAAGATTATATATATGGAAATCTGTAATTTGTAAAATATAGAAGTGCCAGCAGGGACCATATTATTTCATAATATGTATTATATAATACTGCATATTGTATGTATTATTTATTTATATATATTTTATATGTATATTTATGAAAGATTTACCTTCTATACAATTTTGAGGTGGAGTTTTTTCTAACAAACCAAAGGATACACTCAGGATATGTAGTGTATTGCTCTGTTTTACCTACATGTCCCATGATATTCTCTCTGTTCTGTTCACCTGACTAACTTCCCTTTTTCTTTTTCTTTTTTTTTGTTTTTGGAGTTTTAGGTTTCATTTATAGGTGGGTATTATAGAGGGCACAGATTGCATGGAGCACTGGGTGTGGTGAAAAAATAATGATACTGTTATGCTGAAAATAAATAAATGAAAAAATTTGAAAAGTAAAAAGGCCTCATGTGATACAGGAATCCATCAGAATCCTAGAGGAGAACATAGGCAGTAATCTATTCGATATCAGCCACAGGAACTTCTTTCAACATATGTCTCCAAAGGCAAAGAAAACAAATGCGAAGATGAACTTTTGGGACTTCATCAAAATCAAAAGATTCTGCATAGCAGAGAATATGGAGCTTGAAATCATATATGGAAAGTCTTGGGGGATAAATAAAAGTCACACAAACACACACAAAAATATAATGGCACTAACTTCCTATCTTTTCATAGTTACTCTGAATGTAAATGAAATAAATGGACAATCAAAAGGCACAGGGTATAGGATTGGATGAAAAGGCCAAGACCCATCCATAATGTTATCTAAAGAGAATCAGTTTAGACCTAAAGATACCCCCAGACAGAAAGTGAGGGTTTTGGGAAAATATTTATTATGCTAATGGACATCAAAAGAAAACTGGCATAGCAAACCTTATCAGACAAATTAGATTTTATGGGCACCTGGGTGGCTCAGTGGGTTAAAACCTTGGCCTTCGGCTCAGGTCATGATCCCAAGGTCCTGCGCTCGAGCCCCACATCGGGCTCTCTGCTCAGCAGTGAGCCTGCTTACCCCTCTCTCTCTCCTGCCTCTCTGTCTTCTTCTGATCTCTGTCAAATAAATAAATAAAATCTTTTTAAAAAATTAGATTTTAAACCAAAGACTGTTATAAGAGATGAAGAAGGCTACTATATCATATTAAAGGCTCTATCAAACAAGAAGATCTAATAATGATAAATATTTGTGTTGCTAACACAGGAGCAGCCAATTATATGAGCAAATTATAACAAAATTAAAGAAACACAGCAACAGTAATACAATAGTAGTCGGGGACTTGAACACCCCACTTACAGGAATGGACCTATCATTTAAGCAGAAAATCAACCAGGAAACAAGTGTTTTGAATGACACAGGGCACCAAGTGGACTTCACATATATATTCAGAACATTCCATCCTCAAGCAAAAAAAAAAAAAAAAAAAAAGACATTTTTCTTGAGTACATATAGAACATTCTCCACAATAGATTACATACTCGGTCACAATCACATTTCAACCAGTACCAAAGAATGGTATTATTCCTCACGTATCCTTAGACCCCAGTGCTGTGTGAATTTTTAACTTAATCATGAAAGGGTCTCACATACATGGAAAGAACTACATACATGGAGGCTAAAGAGCATCCTACTAAAGAATGAATGGGTCAACCAGGAAATTAAACAAGAACTGAAAAAAATCATGTAGACAAATGAAAATTTAAAAAAAAAAAAACACCAAACCAGCTCTACAAAAAATATTGAAAGTGGTCCTCTAATCAAAGAGAGAGCCTAAATGTTGTAGATCAGAAAAAAAACAGAGACAACATACAGTAACAGTCATCTTACAGGCAATACAAGGGCACTAAATTCATATCTCTCAAAAGTTACCCTGAATGTAAATGGGTTAAATGCCCCCAATCAAAAGACACAGGGTATCATAATGGATAAAAAAAACAATATCCAACAATATGCTGCCTACAAGAAACTCATTTTAGACCCTAAGACACCTCCAGATTTAAAGTGAGGGTGTGAAAAACAATTTACCATGCTAATGAAAATCAGAAGAAAGCTGGGGTGGCAATCCTCCTATCAGATCAATTAGATTTTAAGCCAAAGACTATAATAAAAGAGATGAGGAAGGACACTATATCATACTCAAAGGGTCTCTCCAACAAGAATATCTAACAATTTTAAATATCTATGCCCCTAACATGGGAGCAGCCAACTATATAAACCAATTAATAACAAAATCAAAGAAACACATCAACAATAATACAAGAAGAGTAGGAGACTTTAACCCTCTCCTCACTGAAATGGACAGATCATGCAAGCAAAAGATGAACAAGGAAATAAAGGCCTTAAATGACACACTGGACCATCACAGATGTATTCAGGACATTCTATCCCAAAGCAACAATACATATTCTTCTCTAATGCACATGGAACATTCTCCAAAATAGATCACATCCTGGGTCACAAATCAAGTCTCAACTGGTGTCAAAAGATTGGGATCATCCCCTGCATATTTTCAGACGACAATGCTCTAAAGCTAGAACTCAATCACAAGAGGAAAGTTGGAAGGAACTCAAATGACAGAGAAAGGAAGCTAAAGAGCATCCTAATAAAGAATGGATGGGTCAACCAGAAAAATAAAGAAGAATTGAAAAAAAATTCATGCAAACAAATGATAATTAAAACACAATGGTTCAAAATCTGTGGGACACAGCAAAGGCAGTGCTGAGAGGAAAATATATAGCGATACAAGCCTTTCTCAAGAAACAAGAAAGGTCTCAAATACACAACCTAACCCTACACCTAAAGGAGCTGGAGAAAGAACACCAAAGAAAACCTAAACTCAGCAGGAGAAGAGAAATCATAAAGATCAGAGCAGAAATCAATGAAATAGAAACAAACAAACAGGGGCGCCTGGGTGGGTCAGTGGGTTGGGCCTCTGCCTTCGGCTCAGGTCATGATCCCTGGGTCTTGGGATCAAGCCCCGCATCGGGCTCTCTGCTCAGCGAGAAGCCTGCTTCCTCCTCCCTCTCTTTGCCTGCTTCTCTGCCTACTGCCTACTTGTGATTTCTCTCTCTGTCAAATAACTACTTAAAATCTTTAAAAACATACAAACAGACAAAGCAATAGAACAAATCAATGAAACTAGGAGCTGGTTCTCTGAAATAATTAATAAGATTGATAAACCCCTGGCCACACCTATCAAAGGAAAAGAAAAAGGACCCAAATTAATAAAATCACAAACGAAAGAGGAGAGATCAAACCAACACCAAAGAAATACAAACAATTATAAGAACATATTATGAGCAACTCTTCACCAACAAATTTGACAATCTGGAAGAAGTGGGTGCACTATTAGAGACAATATTATCTACCACAAGTGAGCCAGGAAGAAATAGAAAACCTTAACAGACCCATAATCAGTAGGGAGATTGAAATAGTCATCAAAAATCTCCAAACAAATAAAAGCCCAGGGCCAGATTGCTTCCCAGGGGAATTCTATCAAACATTTAAAGAAGAATTAATTCCTATTGTCCCGAAACTGTTCCAAAAAAACTGAAATGGTAGGAAAACTTCCAAACTCGTTTTATGAGGCCTGCATCCCCTTGATCCCCAAACCAGACAAGGATCCCATCCAAATAGAGAATTACAGATCAATATCCTTGATGAACACAGACGCAAGAATTCTCACCAAGATACTAGCTGATAGGATCGAAGAGTACATTAAAACGATTATTCTCCACCACCAAGTGGGATTTATTCCAGGGCTGCAAGGTTGGTTCAACATCCGCAAATCAATTAATGTGATATAATACATTAAGAAAAGAACAAGAACCACATGATACTCTCAATAGATGCTAAAAAAGCATTTGACAAAGTACAGCATTCCTTCCTGAACAGAACACTTCAAAGTGTAGGGATAGAGGGCACATATCTCAATATTATCAAAGGATCTATGGAAAACCCACTGCAAATATCATTCTAAATGGAGAAAAATTCAGAGGTTTTCCGCTAAGATCAGGAACACGGCAGGGATGTCCATTATCACCACTGCTATTCAACATAGTACTAGAAGTCCACGCCTCAGCAATCAGACAACAAAAAGATATCAAAAACATCCAAATCAGCAAAAAAAAAAAAAAAAAAAAAAGTCAAACTCTCACTCTTTGCAGATGATATGATACTGTATGTGGAAACCCCAAATAACTTCACTCCAAATCTGCTAGAACTTGTACAGGAATTCAGTAAAGTGTCAGGATATAAAACCGATGCACAGAAATCAGTTGCATTGCTTTACACAACAACAAGACAAAAGGACGAAAATTAAGGAGTGAACCCCATTTACAACTGCACCCAAAACCATGAGATAATTAGGAATACAACTAAGCAAAGAGGCAAAGAAACTATACTAAGAAAACTCTAAAGTACTCATGAAAGAAATTGAGGAAGACACAAAGAAATGGAAAAAGGTTCCATGCACCTGGATTGGAAAAACAATATTATGAAAATGTCTTTGCTACCTAAAGAAATTCACAAATTTAATGCAATCCCTATCAAAATCCCATGCATTTTTTTTCAAAGAAATGGAACAAATAATCCTAAAATTTATATGGAACCATAAAAAACCTCGAATAGCCAAAGCAATATTGAATAAGAAAGCCAAAGTTGGTGGCATCACAATTCTGGAATTCAAGCTCTGCTACAAAGCTGTCATCATCAAGACAGAATGGTACTGGCACAAAAACTGACACATAGATCAATGGACCAGAAGAGAGAACCCAAAAATACACCCTCAACTCTATGGTCAACTAATCTTCAACAAAGCAGGAAAGAATGTCCAATGTCCAAATGACAGTCTCTTCAACAAATGGTGTTGGGAAAATTGGACAGCCACCTGCATTAAAATGAAACTGGATCATTTCCTTACACTACACAGGAAAATAGACTAAAAATGGATGAAGGACGTCAATATTAGAAAGAAATCCATCAAAATCCTTGAGGAAAATACAGGCAACAACATCTTCAACCTCAACCACAGCAACTTCTTCCTAGAAACATCGTCAAAAGGGAGGAAATCAAAGGCAAAAACAAAATATTGGAAATTCATCAAGACCAAAAGCTTCTGCACAGCAAAGGAAACAGTTAACAAAACCAAAAGACAACTGACAGAATGGGAGAAGATATTTGCAAACAACATATCAGATAAAGCACTAGTATCCAAAATCTATAAAGAGCTTCGGAAACTCAACACCCAAAAAACAAATAATCCAATCAAGAAATGGCAGAGGACATGAACAGACATTTCTGCAAAGACATCCACAACGCAGAGTACTAACCACTATACGATCACGGCTCTGCAAAGACATCCAGAAAGCCTACAGACACATGAAAAATTGCTCCACATCACTTGGGATCAGGGAAATACAAATCAAAACCACAATGAGATACCACCACCATAATGAGATACCACCTCACACTAGTCAGAATGGCTAAGATTAACAAGTCAGGAAATGACAGATGCTGGCGAGGATGCATAGAAAAAGGAACACTCTTACACTTTTGGTGGGAATGCAATCTGGTGCAACCACTCTGAAAAACAGCATGGTGGTTTCTCAAAAAGCTGAAAATAGAGCTACCCTATGACCCATAAATTGCACTACTGGCTATTTACCCTAATGATACAAACGTAGTGATCTGAAGGGCCACGTGTACCCGAATGTTTATAGCAGCAATGTCCACAATAGCCAAACTACGGAAAGGACCTAGTTGTCCATCAAAAATGAGTGGATAAAGAAGATGTGGTATATATATACAGTGGAATACTATGAAGCCATCAAAAGAAATATCTTGCCATTTGCGAAGAGGTGCATGGAACTAGAGGGAATTATCCTTATCAAAAGAAGTCGATCGGAGAAAGACAACTGTCATATGGTCTCCCTGATATGAGGAAGTGGAGATGCAACATGGGGGGTTGTGGGGTAGGAAAAGAATAAATGAAACAAGATGTCACAAAATAAACTGAGGGATTCTGGGGGGAAGGTTGTAGGGAGAGGATGGTCGGGTTATGGACACTGGGGAGGGTGTGAGCTATGGTGAGTGCTGTGAAGTGTGTAAGCCTGGCGAATAACAGACCTGTACCCCTGGGGCTAAGAATACATCATAGGTTTATAAGAAAATTAAAAAATTAAAAAAAAATCCAAAGGGAACTTTTCAGGAGCCAATAGTATGTAGTGTCTGAACTTACCTGTACTTCTCCATTTCTTCAGTTACTTTCAGATATTTATTGGCAGCTAACAGCTCATTCTTAGTTGCATTCATTTCATACAGTTTCTCTTCTAGCTTCCTAAGATGGGAGAGATATATACATTGTCCAGTAGCCAAGGTCCTGAATTTTTGCCATTTATTCTTCCAGCACACTTGAAGGCCTATGTTGGAATGTCCCCACTAAAAGCACAGACTGACAACACAACAGGGAAATGAATGAAGGCCCCATTTACGGTTGAAGAAACATCGAACTCTTGCTGCTGGCCAAGCTCCCTCAATCGGGTCTGTCTTTTTACTTGTCTACTTTAATTCATTCACCATGTCACCAAATAATATTACACTCTGTGCCCTCTTGGAATATGTCTTTGGTTTGAGATGGTAAAGGCTCATTTCAATTCAAAGTAAAAAGCCAAGCCTGAGGAGCTACACTCATTAGGATGAATAGGGGCCCATCGTTAGTCTCTGTGGGGAGCCCTGATCCTCAGACCAAGGCTGTGCCCCCACATTCAGCCCTAAGGAACTTCCAGAATATGGCTTCACTGGTATGGAAATTCACTCCCACACATCTCTAGGCTTTAGAAGTACAACCCCTGGCCCCTCGTGTAAGATCATGGTATAGGAAAAGGCCAATCTTTGTGCCGAAAATATGTCTTCAAATAATCCATGTGAACTGTCACATACTCAGGGTGTTATCTCAGTGGAACATAGTTCAGATGTAAATCTGTCAACTCCAGTTACTCTAACTTTATTTAAAAAAAAAAAGATTTTATTTATTTATTTGAGAGAGAGAGATCTCAAGTATGCAGAGAGGTAGGCAGAGGGTGGGGGGGGATCAGGCTGCCCACTGAGCAGAGAGCCCAATGCAGGGCTCCATCCCAGGACCCTGGGACCATGAACTCAGCCGAAAGCAGAGGCTTTAACCTACTGAACCACCCAGGCGCCCCAAGTCAACCTTCTTGACCAAGACCAACTTCATGGATGGTGTAGGCAGCATACGGTCATGCTTAGAAAGGTTGGTCTGCTGGGCTGACCTCGACTCTTTTGTTCATGGTGTTCTTTCACAAGGTTTCAACAAGACACTTGTCAAGAATCTCATGCAGAAAGACTTAGGGACAGACAAAAGCTCTAGAAAGAGAAGGACAGGAGCATCTGCTTCTGGTCTCTCAACCATCCTTCAGCAAATGTCTTCTGGAGCGGCAGTCAGTGCGTGGCTCAGGGATATGGTGTTGAAAAGAGAAAGGTGGTCAGGACACTGGACCTGCTCCAAGAAGGTCCTGAAGTATGTAAATTAAAAGTAAGACTCCTTTCTTACCCTGAATTGTGTTCTAACAGCAGAAATAAAAGTAATGAAATATTATTATTATTAAAATTATTATTATTTCAAAGATTGATTTGAGATAAGGAAAGAGTGAGGGGAGTGGGTCTTTACCAATGAACAGAACCCAAGTGCCTGTGAGAGAGAGTGGCCCCCACCCCCATTGTGGGAAGGAATAACACAAAGCTGAGTCTCCAGGGTAGACATGGAACAGTTTTGCTTTTCCACATGAATGAGGGACTCCAACGTCCTTATCTCTCCTGAGAAATAAAAGGACACACTGGACAAGAGAGCAAACTTGTGAGTGAATGCACCCAATTTCTAAAGAGCACATGAAGAAACATGATAATCATATGGAGAAGAAGGAAGCCTAGGAGAAAGCCAGCCTGGCAGTGGGAGCCAGATTCCGGAGGACACATCAGTGAATTCTAGAACAGGCGAGTGAATACAAAGTAAATGAACAAGCAACCTTTTGGGGACAGGTTGAAATGCAACAAGCAAAGCTCTCATCCAGCCAGCAAAGATGAGACTTAGTGAAACTGCAGGCTTTGGTTGGGATCCAAGAGACATACACCTAGAAAATCGTGTGGAGGGGCACCAGGATGGCTCAGTAATTATCTGCTTAAAAGTATTTGGTACAGGTCATGATCCCAGGGTCCTGCAATAGAGCCCCACACTGGACTCCCTGTTTGGTGGGAAGCCTGCTTCTCCCTCTCGCACTCCCCCTGCTTGTGTTCTCTCTCGCGCCGTCTCTTTCTGTCAAATAG
The DNA here is from genome assembly GCF_964662115.1 of Mustela nivalis. NCBI lineage: Eukaryota > Metazoa > Chordata > Mammalia > Carnivora > Mustelidae > Mustela > Mustela nivalis. Next base: position 222,488 of record NW_028135782.1, read on the forward strand.
ATAAATAAAATCTCTTAAAAAAAGAAAGAAAGATAGGAAGGAAGGAAGGAAGGAAGGAAGGAAGGAAGGAAGGAAGGAAGGAAGTTAGAAAGAAAGAAAGAAAGAAAGAAAGAAAGAAAGAAAGAAAGAAAGAAAGAAAGAAAGAAAAAAGAAAATCAGGTGGTCAGGAAATACCCTGGCCTTCTAAGGTATTGGGCTGCAGTGAATGATCTCAGTTGTACACTAGAAGAAGGGACCCAGTATTGCTGGAGCCCCAGCACACTTTCTACGAAGAAACTTTCCCTGTTTCTGCAGGAAGAGAATTCCATTTTTCTCTGCACATTCTGGACCCAAGTCTCATACTGAACAAGAAATGGACCTAATGCAGGAGTGGTCAGAGCACGTGAGGAGAGTTAAAATGAAAGGACAATGTAGACTGATCCAGAGGGGATCCATGTATCAAAGTGATTAATGCTGGTACCTTCCCCCTTCTTCCCCAATGAATCACACAATAACACATGGCAAGTCATTAGAACAGAAAGGAAAATTCAGGTTACACAAATCAAGACAGGAATGGCAGCCCAATTCTACAGAATGCATTTGGCAAAAGTACACAAAGATCCAATTCCAGAAGATCCAAATACTTGACGCCATGAAAATTCATACAACAATATCTATGACAACACAGCAATAGCTTTCTCTTCTGCAATCAGATTTCGGTTTTCAGAGAACTCCACCACCATATCCAATTTCTTCTTTAGCAGGTTCAATTCTGCTTCTTAAGCTGTTTTCTGAGAACTCAGGGCATTACACTGGTCTTCCAGGAATGTTTTCCTTTCTGTAAAGGATGAGTTTAATTTTCTATGTTTGTGCCATGACCTGAGAACTTGGTTTCAATGGGGAAAGGAGAAGGGCAAGGCCGTGAAGGTAGAAAGGCATTCTCTCCCTGCCCAATGCAAACTCATTGCCACCATATGGAGATTTCATCCCCCAAAACAAGGTACCTTTCAGTTCTTGGTTTTTTGATGTCAAGGCTCTCAACTCTTGATCCGCCAGTGCATCTTGGGCCTTTAAGACAAATTTGAGAAAAGACATATGAGGGCACCTAACAGGACAGGATCATGGAGGGCAACAAAGAAAGCCCTTGAGGCATAAATGGAATAAAGGGCAAGTAAAGAACCTAGTTCATGTCAAAAAACGCACAAATGCCTTTCTTAGAGGAACTGATATAAAATAATATTCTACTATACAAATTGGGCTTGCTATCATCCTTCACTGCTCACGTATTTTGTGGGATTTTCTACGTAACTTGGAGGGCAGCACTGAATGATGTGATGATTACCCACCTGTGAAATAAACCATACTTCCTAGGCCTTAAAATCGCAAATCTCATCGGGGTGGTCCTAAGTGAAATCACAGCTCACAGTTCAGTAGGAGTTACTGTTCCCAGACGCCCACGCTCTACTGCGCAAACAGCACAGGAGTACACTGCACTCACCTCACCCAATGAAACAAAAGCCTCCCAAGCCACATTATAGTACAACTAACACCTAAGTTTTACCACATCCACATTCTTAATATTCTTTTCTCTCTGAGCTTGTAAGAGAGCCTGTTTACAATGAAGGGAGTCCTTCAAATTTTTATTAATCTCTTCCACCTTTTTGATGTTCTTCTTCAAGAAAACATACTGAATGAGTAACAATGATTCATTCCTTGGGGCACCTGGGTTGCCCCTTGGTGGCCCAGTCTGTGGAGTGTCTGACTCCTGCTTTTGTTTGCCTCAAGTCCTGATCTCAGGGTCATGGGATTGATCCCCGTGTCAGGCGAAACACTCGGCACGGTGTCAGCTTGGCATTCTCTCTCTGTCTCCTTCAGACCCCCTCCCCTCACTCTTTCCTTCTCTCAAATCAATCTTTTAAATAATAATAATTTTAAGAATAATACTAATAACATTTTATTACTTTAATTTCTGCTGTTAGAACACAATTCAGGCAAAGAAAGGAGTCTTACTTTTAATTTACGTACTCCAGCAAGGGAATGCTTATGTTCTTTCTTCGTTTCCGCTTGCTTCTTTGCTTCCCTGGCCTATAAAATATATGAAAAAGAATCAGAAGTCCAAAATAGCATGTTAAAGAAACCTATATTTGTGACTCCTTTCACAAAGAAAGAGGCAGTACTCTACATTTGTGAAGCTTCTCTTACTCAAGGACCATTTCTGGGTCCCATGATATAGATCGATAGAATGAACTACCAGAGGTAAATAACCAATATGAAATCACAAAAAAAAAAAATATTTGAAAGTGCACACTTCTCCTCCCAACTCGCTATGTTTTTTTCAAGATCCCTGTTTTCATTTTTAAGGTTATTAATCTTCATCTTGACTTGGTCTAAAGTAACTGAAAGGAGAAAAAAGAATTTTAAGATAATTAGCAAAAACAGCGACATTGAATATTCCCAATATATTAGCACCAGAGTACATTCTCTGACACTTGGGTGTCACTAACTTGCTAGCATTCCCATTGTGCCTGAAGGAAGCATGTTGTAGCAGCATTTGAAACCTAAGACATTCTATATCAGTGAGATTCCTACTTAAAATATTTTTCAAACATAAAATATAAACAATTGAATGCTTTCTCATTTTTCCCATCTGTAAGCACCATTCTTGGAAAATTCAAACCTTGCATATGCTAATGTCATCACCAGAGATGTGACCAAAAAATCAAGCATCCTAGCAACTAACATCTCTCTCCTCCAGTGATTCAGATACAAAAGCAGGTCCCTGCAAACAACCCATAATGAGCAAAATTATACTTTGTTCCTGCTCAGTGGAACGTCCACTTCCAGGTCCTACTTGGAATTCCACACAAGGAAAGCTCAAGATGTCAGGTGAGTGACAACTCACAGGCCTTCAGAAACTTTCTGCTGCTCCCAGATCGCCTTTCATGGACCCCAGGCTGGGGGCTCTGGAGGACCAGTTCTCTGCTATAAACACATTTGGGTACAATCTCCACGTTACAGAGAGTCTTTGGAGGCCCTGGATAATGCACAAGCCTGAGAAGACAAGCTTTTTTCATCACAACAGGAGAATGTTACCCTCCACCCTTAAAGGAAAACAACACTCATGAGGAGACTGATGGCAGCTGCATAACACTTGTAAGGTCTAGAACACAGACTCCTCTAAGAGCCACTTAATTTTCTCATCTTGGGGCACCTGGATGGCTCAGTTGGTTAAGGGTCTGCCTTCTGCTGGGATCAGGATCCTGGGTCCTGGGATCACATCCCACATCCAACTCTCTGCTCAGCAAGGACTTGCTTCTCCCTCTCTGTCTGCCTCCCACTCTGCCAGCTTGTGCTCTCTCTATATATATATCAAGTGAATAAACATAATCTCTTAAAAAATTAATTCTCTCAGCTGGCCTCAAAGTGCAAACTTCTCTTCTCCTTACCCACTGTGAGCGCTCTCCTGCTCTGAGACCTCTCTATTCACCAGGACCACTTCCACACTCACAACAACGAACAACGACATTCAATGGTTTCCTAAGTGCCAGGTGGCCACCCAGGCCGTCAACAGCCAGCACCATGGAATCACCACAATGCATGATCCCCACACACTATCCATTATCCCCGCTGGCACAGGCTTTATTCCATTCATTCTCCCCTGGCAGGCAATGACCCCTCCACTTCAGACTTAAAACCACAGTTTACTTCTCTCCTGTAACACACGCTCTGCATGGCAATATCTGCCTTCTTCCCTACGTGTAGCTTGTTTGCTAGACTCAGAGAGTTTTCTCCTCTTGACATTTCACCAAAAGCCAGCCCATGGTGAAGTACTCACTTCAGACCTCACGCTGTCATCATCACTTGCCTCCTAAACATGTCTCTGCAAAATTACAACTTGTATTCTCCCTAGTCTCACAAAGAGTTCCTTCTCCTGGTCTCTTAGAGATGGCAACTCCATCCACACTGTCACTTAGACTCCACATGGGGAAGAGAAGCATTTTCAAGACTTAAGTCAGTGAGACATCAGAAGTCACCATATTTATCCCTCATCAAATTAAACACACATCAAATACGGGTACTGAGAATTTTTGGCAAAGAAAACTGAAGCCCCAAATCTTACCTTCGTATTGTCGAGGCTTTATCTAAGAGAGGAAGAAACAAAGATAAGCTGGATGAAAAAACATATTATGAGTAATAATCTATTTTAAAGATAGTACCACAATTATAATCCAAAGATATGACAACAATCACTTTGCTTAGCAGCATGAATTCACAGGATTAAAAAGGAAGATAAAATTAGAATTTCTGATGAAGTCATCATGGTTCACAGTCAATTTACGATAAAGAGCACAAGTGTGTTTAACTTATTTTTGCCCCCAAATTCTATTCACATAGTAGTCAATGAATGTTCAACCTCTTCAATCTTGACAAGGGATCATGCAGACATTGAAAATATATCCTTTAATTTATTATCTCCCTAGCTTTTTTTTTTATGTTAGTCACCACACCTTCTGTTATTATTTTTTGTTTTCTTGTTTTTTTAATATATTTTTAAATTATTTTCAGCATAAAAGTATTCTTTGTTTTTGTACCACACCCAGTGCTCCATGCAATCCATGCCCTCTCTAATACCTACCACCTGATTTCCCCAACTTCCCAACCCCAAGACTTAAAACCCCTCAGATTGTTTTTCAGAGTCCATAATCTCTCATAGTTCACCTACCCTTCCAATTTCCCCCAACTCCCTTCTCCGAACTCCCCATGTCCACCATGCTCCACCAATAAGTGAAACCATATGATAACTGACTCTGTTTGTTGCCTTATTTCACTCAGCATAATCTCCTCCAGTCCCATCCATGTTGCTAAAAAAGCTGGGTATTCGTCCGTTCTGATGGAGGCATAATACTCCATAGTGTATATGGACCACATCTTCCTTATCCATTCGTCCGTTGAAGGGCATCTTGGTTCTTCCCACTGTTTGGCAACCGTGGCCATTGCTGCTATAAACATTGGGGTACAGATGGCCCTTCTTATCACTACATCTGTATCTTTGGGGTAAATATCCAGTAGTGCAATGGCAGGTCATAGAAAAACTCTATTTTTAATTTCTTAAGGAATGTCCACACTGTTCTCTAATGAGGCTGCACCAACTTGCATTCCCACCAACAATGGAAGAGGGTTCCCCTTTCTCCACATCCCCTACAACACATATTGTTTCCCGTTGGTTAATTTTGGCCATATCTCAATGTGGTTTTAATTTGAATCTCCCTGAGGGCTAGTGATGATGAACATTTTTTCATGTGTCTGATAGCCATTTGCACGACTTCACTGGAGAAGTGTATGTTCATACCTTCTGCCCATTTTTTGATATGGTTATCTATTTTGTGTGTGTTGAGTTTGAGGTGTTCTTTGTAGATCCTGGATATCAACATTTTGTCTGTACTGTCATTTGCTAATATCTTCTCCCATTCCACATGTTGTCTCTGTGTTTTATTGACTTGTTCCTTTGCTCTGCAGCATCTTTTGATTTTGCTGAAGTCCCAAGTTTATTTTGGCTTTTGTTTCCTTTGCCTTTGGGGACATATCTTGAAAGGAGTTGCTGTGGCTGATATCGAAGAGATTACTGCCTATGTTCTCTTCTAGGATTCGGATGGATTCCTGTCTCACGTTGAGGTCATTTATCCATTTTGAGTTTATAGTTGTGTATGGTATAAGAGAATGGTCGAGTTTCATTCTTCTACATATAGCTGCCCAGTTTTCCCAGCACCATTTATTGAAGAGACTGTCTTTTTTCCACCGTATATTTTTTCTTGCTTTGTCAAAGATTATTTGCCCATAGAGTTGAGGGTCAATATCGCCGCTCTCTACTCTGTTTCACTGGTCTATGTGTCTGTTTGTATGCCAGTACCATGCTGTCTTGGTGATCACAGCTTTGTAGTAAAGCTTGAAATCAGGTAACGTGATGCCCCGCATTTTATTTTTGTTTTTCAACATTTCCTTAGCGATTCAGGGTCTCTTCTGAATCCATATAATTTTTTGGATTATTTGCTCCAGGTATTTGAAGAATACTGGTGAAATTTTGATTGGAATGGCATTAAAAGTATAGATTGCTCTAGGCAGTATAGACATTTTAACAATGTTTATTCTTCTGATCCAAGAGCATGGAATGGTCTTCCATCTTTGTGTGTCTTCTTCAATTTCTTTCTTGAGTGTTCTGTAGTTCTCGAGTACAGATCCTTTACCTCTTTGGTTAGGTTTATTCCCAGGTATCTTATGGTTCTTGGTGATATTGTAGATAGAATCAGTTCTCTAATTTCCCTTTCTGCATATTCATTGTTAGTGTATAAGAAATCCACTGATTTCTGTACATTGACTTTGTATCCTGCCACATTACTGAATGGCTGTATGAGTTCTAGTAGTTTGGGGGTGGGGTCTTTTGGGTTTTCCATATAAAGAATCATGTCATCCGCAGAGAGAGAGAGAGTTTTACTTCTTCATTGCCAATTTGGATACCTTTTATTTCTCTTTGTTGTCTGATTACTGTTGCTAGGACTTCTAATACTATGTTGAACAAGAGTGGTGAGAGTGGGCACCATTGTCGTGTTCCTGATCTCAACGGGAAGGCTGCAAGCTTTTTCCCATTGAGGATGATATTTGCTGTGGGTCTTTCATAGATAGATTTGATGAAGTTCAAGAATGTTCCCTCTATCCCTATACTTTGAAGCGTTTTAATGCATCGGATGCTGGATTTTGTCAAATGCTTTTTCTGCATCGATTGAGAGGACCATGTGGTTCTTCTCTTTTCTCATACTAATTTGTTCTATCACATTGATTGATTTGCAAATGTTGAATCATCCTTGTAGCTAAGGGATGAATCCCACCTCGTCATAGTGGATAATCTTTTTAATAAGCTGTTGGATCCTGTTTGCTGAGATCTTGTTGAGAATCTTAGCATCCATATTTATCAGTGATATTGATCTGAAATCTCCTTTTTGGTAGCGTCTTTGCCTGGTTTGGGAATCAGGGTAATGCTGGCTTCATGGAAAGAATCTGGAAGTTTTCCTTCTGCTTCAATTGTTTGAAACAGTTTCAGGAGAATAGGTGTTATTTCTTCTTGGAAAGTTTGGTAGAATTCCCCTGGGAATCCGTCAGGACCTGGACTCTTGTTTTTGGGAGATTTTTGATCACTGCTCCAATCTCATTACTAGACATTGGTCTATTCCGGTTGTTGAATTCTTCCTGGTTCAATTTTGGGAGTTGATAGTTTTCCAGGAATGCATCCATTTCATCTAGGTTGCTAAGCTTATTGGCATATAAACTGTTGATAATAACTTCTGATGATTGTTTCTACTGCCTTGGTGTTTATTTTGATCTCTCCCTTTTCATTCATAATTTTATGAATTTCGGCTTTCTCTCTTTTCTTTTGGGTTAGTGTGACCAATGGTTTATCGATCTTATTGATTCTTCCAAAGACCAGCTTCTAGTTTCATTGATACATTCTACTGTATCTCTGGGTTCTACCTCATTGATCTCAGCTCTAATCTTGATGACTTCCGTTCTTATGTGTGGAGTTGGTTTGATTTGTTGTTGATTCTTCAGTTCTTTAAGGTGTAGAGACAGCTGCTGTGTTCTGGAATTTTCAATTTTTTTGATGGAGACTTGAGTGGCTATGTATTTCCCCCTTAGGGCCACCTTTGCTGTATCCCATAGGTTTTGGACCGAAGTGTCTTCATTCTCATTCGTTTCCATGAATTGTTTCAGTTCTTCTTTGATCTCCTGGTTGATCCAAGCATTCTTAAGCAGGGTGGTCTTTAGCTGCCAGTTATTTGAGTTCCTTCAGAACTTTTCCTTGTGATTGGGCGCCAGTTTCAAAGCATTGTGACCTGAGAATATGCAGGGAATCATCTAAGTCTTTCGGTATCAGTTGAGTCCTGATTTGTGACCCAGTATGTGGTTTATTCTTGAGAAGGTTCCACGTGCACTTGAGGAGAATGAGTATTCTGTTGTTTTAGGGTGGAATGTTCTGTATTTATCTATGAGGTCCATCAGGTCCAATGTGTCATTCAATGCTCTTGATTCTTTATTGATTTTCTGTTTCGATGATCTGTCTATTTCTGAGAGAGGCAGGCTAAGATCTCCTACTATTAATGTATTCATATCAATATGACTCTTTATCTTGATTAACAGTTTTCTTGTGTAATTGGCTGCTCCCATATTGGGGGCATAGATATTTACAATTGTTAGATCATCTTGGTGGTTAGTTCCTTTAAGGATTATGTAGTGTCCTTATGTATCTCTGACTACAGTCTTTAGTTTAAAATCTCATTTATCTGATATGAGAATTGCTACCCATCCTTCTTTTGAGGCCCATTGGCATGAAAGATGCTTCTCCATCCCTTCACTTTCAGACTGGGTGCATCTTTAGGTTCAAAATGGGTCTCTGGTAGACAACATATGGATGGGTCCTACCGTTTTATCTAATCTGCAACCCTTTGCCATTTTAGGGGAGCATTTAGGCCATTTTCATTGAGAGTTATATTGATAGATATGTTTTCATTGACATCGTGCTACCTTTTAAGGCTTTCTTCCTGTAGATTGTCTCTATATTTCTGTTCAATACTATTCTTAGGAATTTTCCTCTTTTATAGAACTCCCCCCTTAAGATTTCCTGCAGCGTTGGCTTGGTGGTTGCATAATCTTTTAAGCCTTGCCGGTTTTGAAATCTCTTTATCTCTCCATTCATTTTGAATGTCAGTGTTGCTGGATAAAGTATTCTTGGCTGCATATTATTCTCATTTAGTGCCCTGAATATCTTGCCAGCCCTTTATGGCTTGCCAGGTCTCTGTGGACAGGTCTAATACTATTCTCATGGGCTTTCCTCTGTAAGTAAGGAGCCTCTTAGTGCTAGCGGCTTTCAAGAGATTATACCTACAATTATGATTCCTCAATTTGACTATCAGGTGTCTTGATGTTTTTCTGGAATCTATAATCTTGGGTGGAGAACATTTGGCCTCTAGTACATGAATGCTGGTTCCATTCACTAGATTGGGAAATTTTCATGAAGGACTTGTTCCACTATATCTTCTAGACTTCTTTCTTTCTCCTCCCCTTCAGGGATTCCAATAATTCTGATGTTGGAATGTTTCCTGGCATCATTTCTTTCCCTGATTCTGTTTTTGTGGTTTCTAATCTGTTTGTTCCAGGCTTCCTCCTGATCTTTCTTTCTATCTGTTTTCCAGATCACTAATTCTATCTTCTATCTCAGTTACCCTAGGTTTGAGAGAATTTATATTAGATTGGAACTCACTGAGAGCATTGTGAACATCAGCCCTGGTAACTTTTAACTCTGCCCTAACATTGTGAACATCCTGTCTGGTCGCTTTCAGCACGGCCCTAATCAATTCCGTTTGGTCATCCATGGCTTTCTCCACCCTAGCTATTGCCTGGATAAATGTTAGCCTGAATTCTCTTTTCGACATATTGTCCATGTTGATAGCCCTTAGCTCTGTTGTGGAAGGTCCATCCTCTGTATTTTTCTTCTGTTGGGATTCCTCCTCCTAGTAATTTTGGTGAGAGATGACTGAACAGATGTAGCTGGATGTATCGACCGTGGTGCATTCAGGGTGCCCTCTGGAACACTTCTGAGCAATCAGGATTCCCCACCAAAATGAGAGAAAAAAGACAAGAAAAAGAAAAAAATAAGAGATAGAGAGAGACAGGAAAGAAAGGGAAGATGAAAGAGAAGGTTCAGCCCAAATGCGCCCCAAGGTAAGATTTATGAGGTATACACACAAAAGACAAAAAAAAAGAATGATAAAAGTATATAACAAGAGTAAAATATGTAAATATATGCAAATACAGGAATAACCTTGTTGAAAAGAACCCCAAGTGTAAGATTTATATACTATCAGGACAAACACAAAAACACAGAAACACTGGTGGAAGAAAAAGATGGGAGAGTGGTTATAAGTTCTCTGTGTGGGCAAGGAAGGTTGTTTTGATCCTTGTTGGATGTAATTGATATCTTTGTTAAAGGACTCAACATTCCTAGGATAAATGGGGATTAAAAATTGGTTTACCTATAGGGGTAGTATTGATTGGGGAATGGGGATTACTTTGAAGTTTAACTCTATATGGATATTAGAAAATAAAAATAAAAAAGGAATAAACTAAACTAAAATTTTTAAAAATTCAAAAAATAGAAGTGCAAAAGAAAAACACAGGTGTATGCAACAAAAAGTTTAGGTTGGAAATTTATTATGGAATTTGATGTGCTGGACAGCTCTCTGTGATGGTAAATGGGTTAAACAATTATCTATATACAAAAAATGAGGCAGAATAGTGGGAACAAATTAAAAATAAAAGTTGTCCTATGAAGTATTGGTGGTGGTTCTCTTGTAGCCATTTTTTTTTTCATTCCTGGTTGGTTTTCTTGAGGAGATGCCTGCCACGTTGGTTTTCAGTCAGTAATGTTCCCTGAGTTAAGTCCTCCAGTCCCCGTCTAGGGGGTGGGCTCTGAGGAAACCTGTTTTTTCAGGCTTTTGTTCTCTGGAGTATTTTATGTTTGTTCACCTTCCCCCCACCTCTCGCCTTGACCACTTTTGATGGTTTTTGTCGGTTTAGAGGAAAGCAAACTGTACCCTGACCTCCCTCTCAGAGAGAAGCCTCAGTCTGTTCTTCTGTGGGTGTTGCAGAGCCCATATAAATTTCCCCTTGGCTGCTGGCATGTAGGTTCTGAGTCACGGTCCTTGGGGACAAACGATCTTCTGCTTGTACCCAAAAGCATGGCAGCGGTGGCTGTCTGGGATCTCCAGACCGCCAGAGAGGTTCTAAGCAGCGATCGGACACTGAGATTTTCCCGCTGGCCCAGGCTGGGAGTGCCTAGTCTTTCTGGGTCTAAGAGCACCCGCCTTGCATGCACCTCTTTCAGGGGAGGCGCGTGCACGTCTCAGGCTCTGAGAACAAGTGCAGGTCTGAAAGCACCAGGCTGAGCCTTCGCGAACCTCTCTTGTGGGAGATTTTGGGGTGCGTTTGTTAGGCTCTGAAACAATGGCACGTATCAAAGAGCACTGGCTGGGCCTTTGTACCTCTCTCAGGGGAGGATGAGCGACGTGCACATTAGAGGCTCTGTAGCAGGGCTCACACATTCTGCCATCCTGTGTGGCTCCCATCCCCTCACAGGAGCCAGAACCTACGCAATCTCGGGTTTGCTGGTGGCTCTGAGACCAAGATCTGGTTTCTTTGTCACACTCTCTCTGGCTCAGAGGCAGGGGAGGCAGTCCTGGGACTGAGGACTTAAGCCCCTGTCCCTAGCTGCCCTGATTCCCACAATTTACCCCCCACATTCCTTTGCTCTTTTGGAGTGCTTTCAACCAGTCTCCAAGTTAATGCTGGTCCCCAGACACTGGGCATGCTCGCTCATATTAGGATATTACTTTCCAAGTGCTCAGCTCTGGTGGCTCCCTCCCCCTTTTGTTTATCTTGCAATATCAGTCCTCCTTTCCCACTCCGCTTTACCTGTCCATTGGTGTCTTCTGCCCCTGTAGAGATCCAGATGTGTAAAATTCTGATCTCATGCTGATTTCATGGATGATCAGAGTTCGTTGGGAGGTAATCAGCTCGCTTTAGAGCCTGAAAAGGTGCCTCTTCCTACTTCCCCACGCCATCTTGTCCCTTCTGTCATTAGTTTTTGATGTAGTGTTCCAGGATACACTGTTTGTGTATAACACCCAGTGCTCCATGAAATAGGTAACCTCCTTATTACCCATCACCAGGCTCCTCATACCCCTCTCCTCTAAAACCCTCAGTTTGCTTCCCAGATTCCATAGTCTCTCATGGTTCATCTCCCCCTCTGACTCTTCCCCCCCCCCGATTCATTTTTCCCATCCTTCTCCAAATATTTCCTATGCTTTTCCTTATGTTCCACAAATAAGTGAAAACAAAGGATAATTGACTTTCTCCACTGGACTTATTTCACTTAGTATATTTCCCTCACATTTTTGCAACCTAGTATCTGCACTGAAGTACAGAATTTGGGACTATTTTAAAATACAGAAAGAAAGAAAATGGAAGGAAGGAGGAAAGAAGGAAGGCAGGCAGGCACGGGAGCAAAGGCTGTGTCAAGGATATGCCACCTCTTTCCTTCTCTACAAAGCTATCTTGAAACCTTACAAAGAGTTGGATGTTTGCTGAAATCACACACAGTTATTGCATATCAGGTGCTATGAAGTTTCCCAGACTGTTTAAATGCAGTGTCATCAAAAAGAAGTAAAAGCTATCAGATAAGATAAAGAGTGGCCCATTATGAGATGAAGCATAAGCCATGACAGAAATGACAGCTGATGGTTCCAAAAAGGGGAGTGAGGCAATTCACATTTGAGTCACCCTAATGTTATTATAGCTCAACAACATCTAGGCAAGACCTCATTTTGACACCATTAACATGTTTCCTGCTTTAAAAGTTTTACAGGATGATGAGAGGCTGGGGCCAACCCCCAAATCTTGCCAGGATATTGGAATATCACCATGCTATCAATAAACCAGTCATAGTATGTTGTTGGGGAGAGTGCATCAGGGGAGGTAAATCAGAAAGCCATGGTTATTCCTTTGATTTCACATGTTGATTAGGAACCTCTGAAATCCCGTGGCCCATGTCACCATCCCCATGGGCAGGGGAAGTGGAAAGGTCGATGGCTACACCAAATATATAATATTTTTCTTTTCTCTATGAAGGGAAGTTTTCTCCATTGTGAGGGAGAGGGGGAATAGTCCCATGGAGAAAGAAACTCAGAAGAGTTCTTTCTTCTTACAAAGGTCTGCCCTCAAATGAAACTATGTCTCCAGAGTCTAAATGGGGGTTTCCCAAAGACTCAGCCACAGAGGTGAGGGAAATCCTCAACTCCAGTGCCATCTCCTCCCTGTCTCACCGGCAAGGACCTCAGTCTAACCTCAAGCCAGAGAAGCAGAAAACTTCACCCTAACTCCTGCTTACCTCCCTTCCTTCAGCAAGACACGGTATCTAGCTTTCAACACAACCCTACAAGGCATGCTGCAGGTAAAAACCATGACAGCAAGCACGAGAATCACACTTCCTGTGGCAGAAGTGATGGGGAGAGCAGGCTGGACTTTCAAGTCCCTTTGATGTAAGATACTGGGTCTAAGGGAAAAGTGCACAAGAGGAAGAAGAGATGGTAAATGTGGGCAGAGATAGGAAACTCTAAGATTGTAACATGTTGTCTAGAAAGACAACAACACCATTATAAAAATCAAGAGTGCTTGTGCTGGCTTCATGAAGAGACTCAAAATAAACCAGAGGAAAGAATCATTGACAGGAAAGAAACTTCCAAAAGAGAAACACAAAGACAAAAATTACACAGACAACACAGAAAACTCAAGATTGATAGGTCATTACAAAATGTGTAACACACACATAACAGGAATACCTATTCCTATAGGAGAGTGGACGGAGAGCTATTTGAAGGAATAATGACAGAGGATTGTCCAAAATTAATGGAGTTACCTAATCAAGATCCAGGAAAATCAAAACATTGAAAGAAGGATAAATACCAAAACACACACAGAAACAATGAACCAAAATCACCAATGTTTCCTAATCTAGAATATTCAGCTACAGATCATTAAAGACAAAGAAATTGTTCTGGAAATCTGGAGTAGGGATTGGGAGTGGGTGGGGAAGGGGAGAGGTGAGCAGTAAAACCTTACACCAAAGAAAAGGATAAGAATGACATCACACTTCTTTTCAGAAACCATGCCATCAAGAAGGATGAAGTGTTTATACTGTTTAAAGGAACATCGAGCTAGAAACCTGTGGCCAGTGAAATGGTCCTTCAACACACTCCACACAGTAAGGAAACCCATCAGGAATAATGGCGGACATTATTTCAATGATGAAGGGGTCAATTCTCCAAAAAGACACAACAATTTCTAATGCGCATGCATCAACAACAGAGTGTCAGAGCACATGAAGCAGAAACTGAAAATACTGCTGGTGGGAACAGATGAATCCATTCCTACAGCTGGATAATTCAAAATCCTCTTATCCCTCATTGACAGACCCAGAGATGCAGAAGTTCCATGAGAACACAGGTGAACGGACCAGCATCACCCATCCACCCCATCCACAAACATCGGCAGAATACTTCATTCAACAATGAGGTATAGAAATTATGCTCAAGCTGACATGAAACAGTCACTAAGAGAGCCAAAATTCGGGGCCATACAACACATGTGCACCACCAAAGGAATCGAAATCACCAGGAATATACTCTCAGACCCCAGTTGACTCAAACTAGAGATCGAGAACAGAAAGATAGGTGGAGAAATGACCAGAGAGAGAGAGAGATTCAACAGCCCACTTCTAAAGAAGATATGGGTGGAAGGGCAGGTGGGTGGAGGGATGGGTGAAGGAGGTGAAGGGAAAGAAGAGTGCACTTCTTCTGCTGAGCACTGAGAAATGTACAGAATTGCGGAGTCATGTTGTACACCTGAAACTCACATTACACTGTTTGCCAATTATGCTTGAACATAAAAAAAAGAACATATGGATCAAGAAGGCACTTCAATAGAAATTTAAAACTACATCAATCTAGGTGATAATCAAAATTGACATATTAGAGGGAAATTTGTAGTACTGAATGGACATAAAAATGACCAGGGACTATAACATTTTTTTGCTTATTTATGAATGAAAGTACAGAAGGTACATTAATATACTTACAGCGAGGATGGTTCTCCAGAGGTATATGAGAAAGGCACAAGTTCCCAAGAAGGCAGTTAAAATGAGAAGCTTCCACAGAACTTCAATCCCATGAGGGCCAAGACAGAAATGATCAGGCAAGGAAAGTACAAGCTGAAATACCATTTGAGACAATGAGGAATCTCAAAGACTTTTACTGTGTATCTGCCACAAAAAATCAACTTTACAAACCCTCAATCAGCCTCCAGGAGGTGAGCATACCTCTCAACTAGCTCCTCCTGGAGGAGAAGGAGCACAGAGGCATTTCCAAAAAGCTGGGGCAAACTTTTGGCAGTGATGAGTGTGTTTACCAACTTACCATGATGATGGCTTCCTTGTTGCTTCCCTATGTCTAATATCAACAAAAAGTATTCTTTGAAAAGATGTTGTGATCATATATACATTATGACACACTAAAGCTGCAGGCAAAATCTAATAGACAAATCTTAAGAGATTTTATTTTATCTACAAGCACGTTGCAACTGTTTTTTCTATAGCTAACAGAACTTGAGAATTTATAAGCCAACATAAAATAAACAAGGTAAGTCAATGTAAACTTAGAATAGGTAAGGAGTCAGTGACTTCTATTGTACATCCATGAAGGACCTGGAAAAACTCCTTTGGACCATTTCCAAAACTACACCCAAAATTTATGGACGAATGAGAGAAAGCATGAATAGAATTTGTACTAGAGGTACAAATGAGCACATTATATGGACACATGTTTATAGATCAGGACATAAGTGAGAGAGACAGAAGGCTGCTCGTTAATATGACATGTGATTATTGCCCAATAAAAATAAATCAGAGTTACTGATTAGTTTCTGAAAACATTGATGTTTCCTTTCAATGCTCACTCTGATTCTGAATCACAAACCCAGATGTCAAATTTCTGAAGTACATAATCAGGTGATCATGTACGTTCTAAGCATATCTGTGAGGGTTAGTATCTCCAAAAAGCCAATGGAAGCAATTCATGTTCCTATTTCTTGGTACTGTAAATAAATCATGCAAGAGCAACTTAAAATTTAACTTTCTAAAGAGAGAAAATATTAACGAATGTATTTATTTATTTGAAAGAGAGAGGGGAAGGGCAGAGGGAGACTGAGTAGCTGAGTGGCAGCTGAGCAGGGAGCCCAACCAGGGCTCAATCCCAGCACCCTGGGATCATGACCCAAGCCTAAGGCAGACACTTAACTGCCTAAACCTCCCAGGTGCCTGTGAATTATAAGAATACAAAATTCCTGGATACGAACACCAAGACTAGGAACACATCATTCTACAAAAACTACATTTAGAAGTATTTCAGGAGAAAAGACACTAACAATGCAATTCATACTAATTCACACCAAGCTTGAATTTTGTTCAAACAAACCTCTCTAGAAAGGAGCTCCTGAAATCTAAAACATTTTCCTCTTCAGCCCTCACAGCTGAGGTCAGGAAAATGTGTGCTGGTGGGAAACGTACACTGCCTTTAATAGCCACTGTCTGGAAGAGAGCAGTAGCTGTCAGCACAATGGTTGGTCATGGGGATCAAATGCACAAAAGACAGAGGCTGTCTTGTCAGGAATGTAAAACACGCCCAGCTGTGGGCACACAGTACTTCTGGCAGAAGTCTGGATGCTGATACCAGTAGCTGAGTCTTAACTAGAGGACAGCCAGTGGGGCCAAAAACTCTAGGTTCTCCGACAGTGGCCATGAGCAGGTGGAGGTGGGAAATGCAACACCAGTTCATTTAGGCAAGAGTTCAGAGATGAGGAAGGGTGAGAAAGGTGAACTGATCCATGAGATGCAGCCCAGGTAGAGGGGAATGATTCCAATCCAGAGGACCAAGAAATTCCCTCTTCTGAAGACTCAAATGAAACAGAATGGGGTCTACTTTGACTAGAGGTCTTCATGTGGGATGGGTCTGCCTCAATACAAGCATCCTTCTTGACTACTGACACTTCCGGTTCCCTCTTTCATAATCTGGTGCAAGCGGATCTAAAGTAGTCTACTTAATTCCAGGGGTGTTCCCTAACTGTTGGCTGACTCTCTCTCTTTCTCCTGGGGGTACAGGGTTTACTTTTTCATGACAGAGTGAAATATTCATGCTGGGAACCACGTATTTCTTTATATTTGGAAAATCCTAAGGACATCCAGAACTTTCTTATTTTGGGAAAATCAACACACTGCATGTACTTGGTCAAAGAAAGGACAACAACTCATTCACTTCCTGATCACATCACTCCTAGTGATTTTCTTGTGACATATATCCCAGCAGGTTGCGGTCTATTAGTGTCTTCTGGGATTCCCAGGTCTCCATGGACCTGGTGGGATACACGGTCCCTGGGGACAGCCTCCAAGACCAGAAGGAAAGAGCTGATTCAGGAGTTGTGAAAAGTCAACCAACCACGAAGCAGAGCAAAAAGGACATTTCACTTCTTAACACTCTAGTCCCAACACCAATGCTTAAGATACCCAGGGCTGTCAAACTTGACAAATATAAACAATGTGCTGACAGAAAAACAAACTAAACAGAAGCTGGACCCTGAATTTACCAGGCTTGCAGTAGGATCTTCACCAGGATTCCTTGGGACAATTTAATACCCCTAGCTCCTACTAAATTAGAGTTCCTGACATTTTTGAAGACAATTTTAAAGAGATATAATGTACATATCACACAAGCCCCCTATTTAGGACAAAGAGCTCAATGGCTTTTCCTATCTTCACAAATCCTTCCTCCTGACACTATAAACCTGGTGCCTTCAGGTTTGCATCCTACCAAAGCTGTACTTCTTGGACCAAGCAACACAGACAGGACCCAAAACATGAGAGAAATGGCTGTGGCCTCAACCCCTTCCGGTTGACCCTGAAACCTGCTCTGTGGTGCCCAGTCATCAGGAAGAACTCTCGTTCTTCTAAATTTACCATCAAGAACCCCATTAAAAAGCTGTGATTAAATAACCCAGTCGGAAGGAAGACACCACTAGCAGCTTATGGGCACCCAAGTAGCTCAGTCAGATAAGTGACCAAGTCTTGGTTTGGATCAAGTCATGATCTCATGGTCCTGAGGTTGAGGCCCACTTTGGGCTCTGTGCTCACTGCACAGCTGGTTTGGGATTTTCTCTTTCCCACCCTCTCTGCCCCCTATACATGAGCCCTTTTTCTCTATTCCTCAAGTAAATCATATCAGAAGAAGAAGAAAAAGAAGAAGCAGAAGAAGAAGGAGGAGGAGGAGGAGGAGGAGGAGGAGAAGTAGAAGGAGTAGAAGGAGAAGAAGGAGAAGAAGGAAGACACGAGTGAAGTGTCACATTTACTCACATTTGGGTTTGGGGAACTGGGACACTGGAGCAAGACAAGCCAGAAGAGTAGCCTTTGCACCATCATGTCCTGGTCCTTTTAAGGGGCACTGTGGGCCCAGGGAGGAAGTGGAGATGGTTGCGGGGCAGGGGAGAATGGGGTGGGGATGTTCGGAAGGGGTGGGGAGGGGCAGGGTGGTAATTAGCGAGGGGAATAGGGAAGAAATAAGAGGGTAGGATGGGGAAGGTGTTGGTCAGGAGAAGGGGTCAGGGACAGTGTCAGGCGGTGTCAGGGTCAGATTAAGTACTCAAGGGGAAGTAGCACGGTTCAGAAAAGTTAGGAGGTCAGCAGGTTAGTAAGGACAAGGTCAGCAGGACACATTAGCAGGTAAAGTGATCTCTCAGGAGCAGTTGGTGTGGAGAATCCATCCTCCACCAGCCTTCCCGGGTTTGAACGTTTCCTTAGCAACCTAGAAACATTCTAATCTCTCCACCAATCCCCTGCCATTGCCCCTAGTAGCTCAACATGGATGCCACAGGTGACCTCATTGGTACAAAGCCCCTTCCCACCTGATACCCCAACACGTGCCATCCCAACGACATATCCTCTCTGGACCTTTAGCCATTCTTCTTGTTTACTTCCTCCAACCCAGGTCCCTGTTCCCTCTTCTGGGCGCTCTCTCCTTCCCTTCCAAACTCCCGTCTGAGAGCCACTGGCTGAAAAATGTAGAAAGCAAAGGAGAACCAAACTGCAACAACAAGCAAGTACACAACCAGAGTAGGAGGTTCGAGCCCTCTTTCAGCAACTCAACGCAGACAGAACATCCACAAGATGTAAATCTTAATGGCAAACCATCTGAATCCCATAGCTGTCTTCATACATCTGTCCACATCCACATCCACTGATTTTAGGCACATAGGAGACCATTACAAAAATGCACCCAATTTACTTTAACCATAAGGGAAATTTCAATTTTGTTTCAGATCTATTAATTCAGGCAACTACAGAGCATCTTGTGGTAATATAATGTGCTAGAAATCACTGATAAAAAGTGAACTAGAAATTCCCATATGTTTAGAAATGGAGAAGTACCTCTATCATCGGAACAGGAGTAAAGAAATAGAAAAAAGGGGGGCTCCTGGTGGCTCAGGTCAGGATCAGGTCCTATGATCAAGCCCCACACCGGGCTCTGTGCTCAGCAGGGAGCCTGCTTGCCCCTTACTATCTGCCTGCCTCTCTGCCAACTTGTGATCTCTCTCTCTCTCTGTGAAATAAGTAAATAAAATCTTAAATAAAAAAGAAATAGAAAAGGAAAAGAGCAACACTGGAACTCAATGATACGAGGATAATACAATTGAAATCAAATATGTCTTCTGGGCTGGAATATCCTCCGGTATTAGTCTGAGATGACTTAATGATCTCAAAATCATCCCCAATTGGCTGAGACATTGGAACACCTCCGACAGAGTAGATCTGTCACTTCTCTTTGTGACCCTCCTACGCACTAGCTTCGGCTTTACATGAGGAATCTATAAAGGGAAATAGTCCAATCAGACTCTCATGTCATCTTCTGGGACCTCCAGGAATGAGAGAATTTTAAGAGAAGACTTTCACCAGCTTCTCCCCTGGCGGATCCAGGACAACACCCAGAGAGTTGGCAGCTCCATCTGTGCTGGGTGGGGACAGCCAAGCAGGTGGGCAGGGCCAGGGACCCAGGATACTAGACAAACCCCTTGTTATCCTCTCTCCTGGGGCCTGTCCTGAGCTGAACGTCCTAAACTGTGTCTCCCTAGGACTCTCAAATGTTTCCTCAACTCCTTCTGGCCCAAGACAGATGATTGTCAGTGCTCTACAAACCACCACTTTATTATTGTGTAAACTTCTTGTAAACAGGAACCACTCTAGTACTGCTTAAATAGAACATAAGCTTGTTTTTTCTAATTAACGTATAATGTAGTTTTTGTTTCAGGGGTAGTCTGTGATTCATCAGTCGCATGCAGTTCAAGCACTCACCAAAGCAAATACCTCTCCAATGCCCATTCCCCAGCCACCCCATCCTTCGCACCCACTTCCACTCCTGCCACCCTCAGTTACAACAACATCTTAAACATACACATACAGAAACCATAAAAAACAAGCCAACAACAAAACAAGGATAACAAAACAAAGTATTCAATTCTGCTTAGATACCGCTGTCCACCTCAAGAACCCCAGAGTTGGGCTGCTCTGGTTTTAGAAGGAGACCAGCTATGGAAGGGGTGGAGTCAGACTAGCCCAAAAGGGAACAGGAGAGAGGCCCAACCTGTAAGGGGGGCCAGGGACTTCCATGGAAGATGGCCAGAGTCACCTTGATTAGAACTGGAATCGGGAGCAGGGAAAGAAGCAGGGAACAGAGTTTTGGGCCTCAAATAGGTGAGATCAGACATGGAGTTGAGGAGGTGTCCCCAAAGCCAGTGTCAGTCTCCCATCTATGAAAACCTTTGTGTCTCCGTGAGACAAGCCAGGAGCCTAGAGTTTGAGATCCAGCTGTCCTGCTTACCTGCTGTTTGGCCTGGTGCTCATTTCCTTCACCGAACCGGGAGTGTCCATGCCCATGTCCATAACTGTGTGAAGGACAAGAAGAAGTCACATGTTGAGAACACGCAGACATTGACGTCATCACCTCCATGGGCTCAGTGTCTTTGGAGATCCAGTGCCTCATGTCTCACCCCTGTTAATGGCAGCCCAGGTGACAACCACAGGTCCCTCCTGTTTCCGGCCTGTGATATGCCCTGCCCTTTGCCCACATCAGCATTCTGGTCCCAGATGGCAGGAGTACCCCATGAACTGTGGGGAGAGCTCTGGGCCCCTGGCAAGACTGAGAGATTCCTGGACTGTGGGAAAGGTGATCAAGTGAGGGATTATACAGGACTGGGCAACTGAGCTCCGGGGCACCCTGAAAGGAATGGGGGATTGGGCACCTGTGGAAAGGGCTGGATGCATCTTACAAGATTCCTGGGTCCCCACAGGGCAGATCACTCCTACACTCCTGCTGGTGCTGGCAGGGATCTGGAAGCACCAGCAGCACCAGCAGCAGAAGTAGCAGCAGATCAATGGGATGCTGGATGTACCTGGGAAGAATGGTCTGGCAGGTAAGGGGAATCACCAGGCTGGTATGCCCTTAGCCTCCTCCTCCTTCCACAGCCAGCTCTCAATCTCTGACCCAAACTTCACCTTCCAGCAGGGCATGGGAAAGCCAAGCAGAGGTGGACACCCGCGGCCAAGGAAGGGTCCCTCCCCAGAGCTCTGTGTCCTTCTTTCTGAACAGACAGAAGGAGTCACCCGGGGCCCCTGGAACAGGGAGGGAGAATCTGGCCCCAGAGCCCTCTCTGATGGGGCCTGGGGAGAATCCTGGAGGGACAGAATGTAGCACTGGTTTGTAGTCTAAAAAGTCTATATTTATTAAGGAAATGGAAAAAACAAGTTGCCAGTTGAGCTTCTGGAAGAGAACAGGACCAGTTTCCATTCTTCCAATTTCTACTCTTTGCCTGGATAATTACTTAACCTCTCCAAACCTCTGTGTCCTTCTCTGTGATGTGGGGACAGCATGGATTCATTCCTCACGGCATAGATGCAAAGATTCATCGAGATCCGTCATACAAAGCTAGTTTAAACTGATACTTATACCTATCACTATCATCATTTTTTCTTAAAGATTGAACTTGTTTTTCTCAACATTATGCTAAATAAACTTTTATATTTACTTTCTTCAAAAGATTTTATTATTTGAGAGACAGTGAGCACAAGTCGTGGGCAGACGCAGAGGGAGAGGGAGAGGCAGCCTCCTCTCTGAGCAGGGCTCAGTCTCAGGACCCTGAGATCAGGATGCCAGTTAAGGGCAGATGCTAAACTGACTGAGCCACCCAGTCACGGAGGGCCCCTGAGAAGGAGCGCCCAGGGCTGCAGCAGTGGGAACAGCCCCAATCCCGATCCCTAGCGGGAGAGATACATCCCCAGCGCCAGGATATCCTCCAGCCCCGGGAACTCCATCTTAGCAATGCCTGCCTCCCCCCACCCCGGGTGACCCCAGAGTCCAGCCAGTGCCAGTCCCTGCCTGCCCCCATCCCTTCCTCCCATTCCACTCCCTCTGCTCCATGCAGGTACCTAGTCAGGCTCTTCTTGTGGCCCTTGGTCAAGGATGGGCTGTACCCCCGCCCACCCCCCAAAAGCCAAAACCAGCACTGCTTGGAGGAGTAACGCCATAGGTGGAGTCCTCGTGGTCCGCCCCTCTCCCTTCACAGCCCAGGACCTCAGCCCTACCTAGGCCAGTGGGCCTTGAGCACCCTTCAGTGCCGCCACTGCCTCCGCCGCCGCCCCTTGAGCCTCCACAGCTGCCAGTCTCCTGAGACCAGCTCCCACCTGCGCTGCCTCTACTGAGTGCATGTCATGGAGTGTGTGCTCCTTGGGGGCGTGCAGGCCTCTTGGTGACCTAGTGGCCCAGCGAGGTGGAGCTTGTGATTCCGGCAAGTGGCGATGGGCTCCAGGCCCTGCAAGTCTGCTTTAAGGGGCTGTAGTGGGGACCCAGTCCCGAAGCCGTTCCCAGGGAGGCAGTTCCCCACACTGAGGCTCGCAACTGCCAGTGCTGCTTGCTATGCCTCCAGGCTTGGAGTGCCCTGGGAGCCAGCGGGCCTCTTTCTTTTGGCCCCAGTTCCCCTGCTCCCTTCTGCTCTTCTGCCACCAGGAGCTTTGGAGCAGCCTCTCCTAAAGTCCTGGCCTCTTGCCCATACCCCAGGCCGAAGCCCCTTCCCAGGCTCCTGAGGCAGGAGAGAAGTGTGCTGACAAAATAAAGACAGCAATGCATACCCTGGAAAGCTAAATCCACACGTGACAACACAGAGACCAAAGGTTTAATTACACGTGCTCCATCAGACCCTGTCCAGACACCAGTGCCCTGTGTGGGGAGCAGTCATTCACAATCTTTCTCCTGCCTGGGACTACTGATTTTAATGATGGCATGGCATGTTATTTTGAGGAATTGTGTAATTTTCTGAATGAGTCAAGTGACAAACAGTACAGTCAGCAGTGTTCTACTACATATTCTCAGCCCATTTTCAGGGCTCAGAGGGTTAAGTATCCCCCTCCCAACTCTGGCTCACTTCCTGATCTCAGGGTCCTGGGATGGAGCCTTCAGTCTGGCTCCTGGCTCAGTGCAGACTGTACCTGACATTCTTACTCTCTCCCTCTACCCTCCCCATGCCCCCGATGGAGACTCTCAAATAAATAAATATCCTTAAAAGGATAAATAAACCTTTAAAACAAACAAAACAAAAACAAAAATAAGAACAAAAACCATGGGGGCGAAGACGCCACCCACAAAAAGGCCCTCCTGAAAGAGCCAAAGAGAAAGAAAGTGAGAGCCAAAGGACTGCAGCACACGTCATTTAGGTGTTGGAGGCAGACCCCCAACCAGGGCGGCCTCCGCCATTAAAAGATGGCACCTGGCTAGTTGCCAGGTTAGGATTGCCTCATGAGACTAAGCGGAATGCCCAAAGAGGAAGTAAACAGCATTGGTTGCTAGCAAAGTTGTTCATTTAGGTGTGCAGCCTGATTCGCTCCCTTCTGTACCCTGCTCGCTGAGTGGTCAGGTAAGCGTATATAAGTGTGTAGACTTGCGGAAATAAAGAGAGAGAAGATACATCTGAACTGGGGCTTCTCGTCGTCCTTGCGGGTCGAGGGCGATAAATGGCGCCGGCACCCGGGAACTAAATAAAGGAATCTTGCAAGGTAATTCCCAGGAAAGCGGGGAGTAAAGTTCCGCAGGTAAGCGGGGACATTAGCCACATTCAAAAGTGGGAATTCCGCGGTAAAGCAGGGAGTAAAGGCCACGTTCAAAAGTGGGAATTCCACGTTCAAAAGCGGGAAGTAAAGGTCGACTGAAGTATATGCGTGTAAAAAGTTGATGTGTTAGTTACTGTCTTTAATGTCCGCGTCTGTTGTCTGTGTGTTCATAATGGGATCTGAAGTATCTAAAGTGCGGTTGGAAGAGTCTTTAAAAGACCTGCTGAAAGCCAATGGAAATTCACTAAAAGCAAAACCTGCTCGGGCCTTTTTGAATACAGTGGAAAAGGAGGCTCCATGGTTCCTAGATGAAGGCTTGCTAAACATACCTAATGGGACCACTTAGGGGAGGATTTGAAGAAACAGGACAATAAAACGCCTTTGCCACCTGGGTCCCTGGCAATATGGACCTTAGTCCGGGGATGACTGGTGGGGCCTAAACCCAAATATTAATCAGCTCTACAAGAGGGAGCATTGGCATTGGAGGAATTGAAAGAGGAGCGGTCTTCTCGTGCCTCAGAGGGGGGTAGTTCTAGTGAAGAGGAAGAAGAAATGTCAGGGGAGGAGTTAGGCCGAAAAATGCATTGCAACTTTGAACAGTTGAAACTATCGACTCCAGCGACGCCTAGTGCCCCTCCGCCGTATAACCCTATGGCGTGCCAAGGAGCTTGTAGCTGCTGCACCACATGTGGTAGTGGCAGGGTTTCAAGCTGGAGAGATCATGACCTGGCCTCTGCCTTTCCAGTTTTAGAGGACCAAAACAACCAGCGGTATCATCAGCCTCTTGATTGTAAACTAGTTAAGCAATTAAAGGAAGCAGTCATGCAGTATGGCCCTCAGGCAGCATTTAAGGTATCTTTGCTGGAGACCATAGCAGGAATGAACTTAGTCCCTGAAGACTGGGGTAACCTAGCC
Source organism: Mustela nivalis (assembly GCF_964662115.1). Taxonomy (NCBI): domain Eukaryota; kingdom Metazoa; phylum Chordata; class Mammalia; order Carnivora; family Mustelidae; genus Mustela; species Mustela nivalis. The sequence goes on from NW_028135782.1 coordinate 247,236, forward strand.
TGCGCAACCTTGTCGGGAGGGCAATATCTAGTATGGAAAACAGCCTGGCAAGAATACTCAGAGGACACTGCCCGCCGTAATGCAGCGGCTGGAAATCCTCAGTGGGACCTAGAAATGTTAATGGGAATAGGACCGTACATGGGAAAGCAGGCCCAAATACAATACAACCCTGTGGTGTATCTGTAAATAGCCGCAGCTATTTACAATTCAAGGCAGTGGGGATTTGCAGGGTCAGCTGTCTAAGGTAATACAAGAACCAAATGAAGCATATGCTGATTTGGTAGCGAGGCTGATGCAAACAGCTGGTCGAATATTTGGGGAGGTAGAGGCAGCCATGCCATTGATAAAACAGCTGGCTTATGAGCAAGCTAATAAATGGTATAAAGAAGCCATCAGACCTTGGAAAAGCAAAGACTTGAGTACATATATTAAAGTATGCAGGGATATCAACGACAGTGTTATTCAAGGGCAGGTTATGGCTGCAGCTATCACTCAAGGTTTACAAGGATATCAGGGAGCTCAACAATATAAACATAGGGGTACTCTTGGAGTTTGCTATTACTGCAAGGAGTCAGGACACCTTAAGCGTGAGTGCCCTGAGAGAAAGGTGTCCTATCAAGAGCCTAAAAAACCAGGTATCTGCCCAAGATGTGGGAAGGGTGCCCACTGGGCATATGAATGTCGCTCAATAAGGGATATACAAGGAAACTCTCTGCCTCCAAGAGGGTCAAAAAATGGGAAGTGGGGCCGCACACCCTAGGGCCCTCTAACGTATGGGGTGCTCCAACAGGTGGCTCGCTCTCATTATCCGCCGATGAGCCAAGGCGAGCCACAACAGGGAGTGCAGGATTGGACATCCGTGCTACCACCAGACTCTTACTGACTCCAGTGATGGGGACCCAGGTAGTCGAATCAGATTTTAAGGGTTCATTACCTGAGGATATCGTGGGCCTCTTGCTAGGACGGAGCTCCATGGCGTTATCAGGACTCCTTGTTCACCCCGGAGTTATAGATGCTGATTATAAAGGAACGGTGAAAATCCTGGTATCCTCCCCACGTGGAATTACAGCTATTAGTCCAGGTGATAAGATAGCTCAAATCCTGGTATTGCCTAGTTGTCACAAGTTTTTGAAGCCATGAGGTTACACGGGGACAGAAGGGGTTCGGTTCATCTGGAGCTCCTCTAGCATGCGTCAGGCTAGGCATGGAAAATAGATCCTTTTACTCTTTTTGGATAAGAGACAAGAAATTCATGGGCTTATTGAACACTGGAGCAGATCGCAGTATCATCAATGAAGCTGATTGGTCTAAAGATTGGCCTGTGCAAAAGGCTGATCAAACACTTCGAGGATTAGGGATTGCTCATAGCCCCATGTGCAGTGCAGCTACACTGCCATGGAAGGATGATGAAGGCCACCATGGACTTGTGCAGCCATGTGTCCTTAAGATTCCCATTTCATTGTGGGGGCGGGATGTCTTGGCCCAAATGAACCTGAAGTTGACTATAGAATTATTCTATATTAAGGAAGCTCAAGCCTTAATGACTAAGTCTGATTATCCTGGAACGGGAGGCCTAGGAAAACAGCTGCAGGGCACCCCTGAACCTATTCCCTTGACTAATTACTTCTCTCAAAGAATAGGTGGGCCAGGGCTGGGTTTTTCTTAGGGGCCACTGAACCTCTAAAAATTCAATGGAAAAACAGTAAACCCATGTGGGTTCCTCAGTGGCCCCTGCCTAAAGAAAAATGTGAAGCTGCCCACACGTTAGTAAAAGAGCAACTTGCCGCCGGGCATATTCGGCCCTCCACATCACCATGGAATACGCCTATTTTTGTGATTAAGAAGAAGTCGGGGAAATGGCGATTGTTACATGACTTACGAGCGGTTAATGAAAAGATGGTGGCCATGGGAGCAGTACAGCTGGGGGCTGCCTTTAGTCTCATCCCTGCCCTCTGGTTGGCCCTCTGTGGTAATCGATATTAAAGACTGTTTCTTTTCCATCCCATTGCACCCCGAGGACACCCAATGTTTCGCTTTCACAGTACCTACCATTAATCATTCTTGTCTGGATCAACACTATGAGTGGGTGGTATTGCCTCAGGGCATGGCCAACAGCCCTACAATGTGCCAATTATATGTGGACCAAGCCCTGAAGGAGGTTAGAACACAATTTCCCCCGCTCATTGTGTATCATTATATGGATGATATTTTGCTGTGCCATAAAAAAGAACAATATATTCAGAAGGCCCTTTCCTTTCCTTTCAAACATTTTGAGAAATTTGGATTAGACATAGCACCAGAAGAGGTCCAAATGACGCCCATTAAAGAGTATTTGGGAACTAGGTTAGAGAATACTAAAGTCAGAGCTTTAAAGATAACCCTGCGGACGGATCACCTAAACACGTTAAATAATTTTCAAAAATTGTTAAGAGATATCAATTGGATGAGGCCCTATCTAAAACTCACTGATCAGGAATTGTCACCCTTATTTGAGACACTTAAAGGAGACCCTAACCTCACCTCTCTTCGTCAGTTGACTGAGGGGGCAAAAGAAGCCATCAGTCTGATCCAGAAAAGGCTAGAAGCTGCTCAGATAGACAGAAATGACTACTCCAAACCTTTGCTATTTTGTATCCTTGCCGAAAAACGAGCTCCCACTGCAGTTTTTTGGCAATCTGGCCCCATATCATGGGTTAGTTTGACCCACTCTCAAGGGAAGGTCTTGCCCTCGTACCCAAGTGCTATTGCACAAATTATACTTAAAGGGATTGAACATAGTATAGCAGCATTTGGTAAACAAACAGATACTATAATATCACCATATACGCAGGAACAAATAAAGTGCCTAGCAGCCTGTGATGATGACTGAGCCATTTTGATAACTATAACGTGCACTCAATTTGATAGCCACTACCCATCACATCCATGGCTACGGTTCAGTTTATCCAATCCAATCATATACCCTAGGATCACTCACCATAAACCCCTCAGTAACGTAAGGCTTATATTCACTGATGGATCTAAGCAAGGAGTAGGACCTATAGTTACCACAGAAGAGAGTTGGACCTTCGTATTTCAAAGCTCCTCTCCCCAAGAAACCGAGCTGCTCACAGTGATAAAAGCATTTCAAATGTTTCATCAAGAACCCTTCAACCTTTTATCAGATAGTAGATATGTGGTGCAAGCTGTCTCTATCATTGAAAATGTGGGTTCTATTAATGCCAGGTCTACTATCTCTGAGGCATTACAAGAAATCCAAACATTAGTTTGGGACAGGAAGGCTCCATTTTATATTGGCCACATATGAGCTCATAATACCTTATCAGGCCCCCTGACAAAAAGTAATCGGTTAGCAGACTCCTTAACCAGAGGAGAATTTGTCTTTGCCATTGAGGACCCAGTGCAACAGGCGAGACATTATCATAAGCTGTTCCATGTGAATGCTTTAACTCTTTGCCTCAAATTTAACATAACAAAAGCACAGGCATGGGACATAGTAGTCTCCTGCAGAAATTGCGTGACCTTACTACCTGCACCCGGCCTTGGGGGTTAATCCTAAGGGTTTGTTACCTAATCATATATGGCAAATGGATGTCACACATGTTTCAGAATTTGGAAAGTTAAGATATGTTCATGTCTCTGTTGATACCTGCTCTGGAATAATTTTCACCTCAGTGCATACGGGGGGAAAAATCCAGAGATGGTATCGCCCATTGCCTACAGGCTTTCGTGGCATGGGGAAAGCCACGCCAGTTAAAGACAGATAATGGCCCATCCTACACCTCACAACCCCTTAAAGCCCTCCTACAACAACTTGACATTCACTTGATACATGGAATACCCTATAACCCACAAGGACAGAGTGTTGCGGAGCGCGGACATCTTACAATAAAAAATGCGCTTTATAAACAAAAAGGGGGAATAGGGGACACCTTCAGGTCCCCTAAAGATAAGCTCAACGCCATTCTCTTTATTTTGAATTTTTCAATGTTGGACCAAACGGGTAAATCAGCTGCAGACAGACATGGAAGTGCTGCTGCTGCTCCCCCTAAGCCTTTAGTACTTTGGAAGGACATCCTCACAGGAAAGTGCAATGGAGCAGATCCAGTGTTAGTATGGAGTAGGGGGTCTGTATGTGTTTTTCCACAGGAAAAGGAGGCTCCAATTTGGATCCCAGAGCAGCTGGTGCGTGCAGCCTTGCCTCCGAACACCAGTCATGATGCTGAAGATGCTGATGATAACTCTGGGGATGCTACACCTCCTGTGGCTGACTCAAGCCAGAAAGCTGTGGGCAGTGGTTAAAGCATGGCCATATCCTTTACCAGTGACTATCTCTTCTCTCATATTCCCTCCTCTCCCTTTGATGCATGGCAGGTCTGTAACTTGCTAGGAGCATGTACTGATATCTCAGCAGTGTCCATGTTAAATGGCAAATTCCTCAACTGTTTTATAAACAAAATGACTCTAGTACCTTTGAGGCAACAGTTAATGTGTCTTGTCCCAATAATATTACTTATCAGCCCACTCCAATATGCGTCTTGCCACCATTCCTTTTCCTCGTAACAAATGCTAGCGAGCTGAATGATACGTTAATTGCACTAAGAATTGCTATCTTTCCCAGTGCTGTAATGTAACGGCCTTCAAGCTGACTGTGATTATACATATCCCTACCCATGTTTCTATCCCAGTTTCCATTCCAGAGGACAAGTTACCGGTGGTGCTATCCAGAAAGAAGAGAGATTTTGGTATCACAGCCGCCGTTGTGACAGCACTGGCTATATCTACAGCAGCTGCCATGGCAGCAGCAGTCTCACTTGCTACAACTATACCCACTGCAGAAGTTGTAAACACCCCTGCAGAAGGAACGGCGACTGTCCTTCAAACAGTCTCAGATCAATGCACATCTGCAAGCAGGAATCCCGATAGTCAACCAGAGAGTGGATTTGGTTCAAGAACAAGTGGACATATTGGGGGCCCTATTGGGACTGGGATGTATAGCACCCTTCCCGGCAATTTGTGTAAGTCCCATAGCCTATACTAATATGAGTGACTTACAGAATGTCTCCTGACAGCTCTCCCAATACTTGCGGGGTGATTAGTCTGCAGAATTCCAAAACTACACTCAGCACCTGCTACTAGGCATAACAAGGATAAAGAACACCAGAGATGAGCTGGCAACCCTCCCAGAGATAATCAAAACATTGCAAGATGTGTTAACCTTTATGAAACAAGCGGCTAGCGTAATTTGTCTGATGATAATCCTCGTAGTGGGCTTGATTCTGCTAGTAAGGAAACTGCAAATTTGGAGGCGACAGCAACATAGGCAATAGCAAGCCATGGTGCAGGACTTGTTTAGCCATCGAGGCTGGAACATCCCACCAAGTGTGGCTAAGTATGCTGGATCGGTAGTCAACGACGGGTAAGATTGGTGGGGAAAATATACCAACCTAAGACAGGATGCAGATCATTGATATCTGCCGTCTGATGATGGGTAAGGATATTCCCCGCCACTGACAACCTAAGACAGGCACAATGCCTGCCATAATAGAAAAAAGGGGAGATGTCGGAGGCAGGCCCCTGGCCAGGGCGGCTTCCGCCATTAAAAGATGGCGCCTGGCTAGTTACCAGGTTAGGATTGCCTCATGAGACTAAGCAGAATGCCCAAAGAGGAAGTAAACAGCATTGGTTGCTAGCAAAGTTGTTCATTTAGGTGTGCAGCCTGATTCACTCCCTCCTGTACCCTGCTTGCTGATTGGTCAGGTAAGCGTATATAAGTGTGTAGACTTGCAGAAATAAAGAGAGAGAAGATACATCTGAACTGGGGCTTCTTGTCGTCCTTGCGGGTTGAGGGCGATATTTAGGGATCCACTATTACCTGAAGTTCTACTGAACTGAGTTACTGCTGACAACTTCCTCAAGTAGCTGCCATTTACCAAATGAGCTTTTACTAATCTTGGAATTTCTTCAGCATTGACAGAAGCACAGAAGAAACCTATGCCACATGAGGAATGCACTCCAACCTCCCATCCCAGTAACTGACAATATACACTGACAAGTTAGCTGGCCTGGTCTCAGGATGTGGCAGGCAATTAAGGAAAGGTTGACTAGCCTGTCCACGAAGGTTCCACCTTTAATTCTCCCCAACCCCAGGAGCTAAATGGCAGAGTCTTCAGAAATAACCTACAGAAGTAACTACCCCTTGCCCCCAAAAGAAAGGAGCGTGCACGCTGCCCAAAAAGGCAAAGGTGTAACTTAACACTGTCTAGAACGAGTTTCTCATCACTGTGTAGTTTCACATTCTGCTCTGATTTCTCAAAACACTTGTCACTGGCCACAATTATTTCACTTTTCTGTTTACTTGCTGAATTTCTCTTCTTCTCCACAGTATTCCAAACGCAATGAGAACAAGGACATGTCTGTTTTTCCACCACTAGACATCAGAGCCCATTTCGTGGTATGCTCCAGAAAAACCTGTCAAATAAGAACAACTACCCAGGTAATTTACTGGAAGGTTACCAAGTAGACAGAAGATCAAGTCAGTATCAATAAATCACTAAGTCCAATGTAATGGCAAATACAAACAAAATTATCACCATTTTGGGATAAGGGCGATCTTAGAAGCCAAAAGGTTGGGTAAATTAGATGGCTCAGAAGACATGTAGTTTTTCCATGTATTTCATGGAGAAGGTTTATTAAAAACAAACACTACAGTAAAACCCATGTGCCCTAAGGAGCAAAACCACTGTGGTGGATGACCCCAAACCACAAGGAAGAAGCCTTGCTCTACTCCAGGTTAGCTACACCCCAGCCCTGTTTTCTGGGAGTTGTTCTTTTTTTTTTTTCAATCTGAAACTCATTACCACAGGGAGATGCACTTTTGAGGCAAGATTCGAAATTTCATGTCTCGCTAAGGATGAATGTTTACCCCGAAAACTTCTAAAGTACTTCATGACTATCCAAGGGCTATTGAGTTGTTAGGCTACCTGAATTTGAGGAGAGAAACGTCCAAACTTACAACTTCAAAAAATGAGGGAGTTCCAGAAGAAAGGAAATGTTTTACAAACAAAACAGTGTACCAACTTCTCATTCAATATCCTGAGTACCAACTTTTTTTCCTTTTAAGACATAATTTTATGACACATCTAAGGTAAATTCCTAAATTCTCCCTGCAAAAGCTCTACAAACTTCTCAAGGAGATTGTGTGCAAATAAACTCGAGTTGACCCTAGTATCCCAATAAAATTGGGCACTGAAAAATATAAAAGTTCTAAATCCATGGGAATTACCCAACACCAAATTTTACCAACTTTCTAGTGAGTGTCACATAAGCAGTAGCTGAGGGTTCAAATGTGGCACTATGATCAAAGAGGCACTAATCATCTCCTGCTGCAGCAGTAGCTTGGCCATCTCTACTTCCAAAAAAGACATGATTGGATTCAGAGAAGTAGCAAGACTGAAGCAAAGTACATCAAATCTAAAACCAAGTCTAAGAAGTTACTCTGCTCAACACTCAAGAACGTCCACTTCCCAAAAGGGTAAAGTATAGTTGTTCATTTGCAGGGGTAGCTCATCCTAAAAGCCGATGGCATCATCCTTCATGACACTGGCAAACCCTACTTTATCCATCTCCTCTTATCACAGAGGAAAGGGACAGAGTTTCCTCCCCACACACAGCCACCTTCAATTTACACCACTTTATTTCCTATGTTGAAAGGCTTAGGGTAGAGTTCTCTCAGCATGGTGAGGAGGCAACCTTCCTGGCCAGGAGCAGGTGACCCCTCCAGGCTCTTAAGTTGTATCACAGAACAAACAGGAGACAACCACAGGATAGGATGGAAATCTTCCCAAACTGGTTTGTGGTGATGCTTGCACAAGTCTTTAAAACAACTGAAATTCAATGAATCGTGCACTTAGCAGGAGTGACTTCGACAAGATGGAAATCATACCTCCATGAAACTACACAATAATCACCAGCCAGGGGCAGACTGCGATGACACAGTTAGAAAAAGGAGTGTATCCTAGACACAAAGAGACCCTCCATATGACTGACACACCCAATATACATCTCTGTTGCTCCCTGAACCTCCGAGGATCCTGTTCAGTATTTCCTCCTGCTTCCCTTCACATGTTCCTCTGGCACATCTGACCTCCTTCCCATTCTGCTCCAGAGCAGACCTTATGAATCCCTTCCACGAATCCACCTGGAGTTTCAACACATAAAGTACACCTGGCAATAACAATGAAAAGTTGGCAGGGGATCTTGTAGAAATTGTTTCCTTTTTTCAGAAGAAATGGGAAGGAAAAGGAGGCATTCGAATTGACTCCCCTAAACAGACTGCTCTCATCTCCCACACAGCACCTTATTTACAACTGTCTCCGAGGCTGTAAAACTTGATTCTGCTCATCCTAGTGCCTTTCTAATCAACTCCTTCCCCACCCCTCACCAATATCTTGACCAGTACCTTTCCCCTCATAGGAATTTCATAAATGCTCTTTGGGGAAGTTATTATTCTCCTCACCCAGTTAAGTGACACCTGTTCTATCCTCAAAGGGTAAATACAGTTTTGTGTCCTACTGGGCCTACCACTCATCAAACTCTGACTTCCTTCCTAGACTTGGTCGATTATGGCAATAAAGACCAAAATGATGAACAAACTCCAAAATGACCATGGGTTAGACCACTGGAGAGGCTGATGTCATAATACGAATATGAAATACCAGCTCAGAGCTCTAAAACCTAACTTCTACACGAGCCGACAGGTTAACGAATCACTTTTAAGATTTTTTTAAAGATTATTTATTTATTAATTTGACACAGAGAAAGATCACAAGTAGGCAGAGGGGCAGGCAGAGAGAGAAGAAGGGAAGCAGGCCCCCTGCTGAGCCAAGAGCCCTATGTGGGACTCGATCCCAGGACCCTGAGATTGTGACCTGAGCCGAAGGCAGGGGCTTAACCCCCTGAGCCACCCAGGCGCACCCATTTTAAGATATTTACAGGTTGTTCTAAAATCCCAAATTCTTACCTCCTCCTCAGCATCCAAACCCAACAAGTTTTCTACTGTCATCAATACCAATATGCAAGACAGAAAGTATGAAATCTTTGCAGTACCAAAAAAGAATTACAAGAAAAAGACCCAGGAAGATCACAGAGCAGTAACTAGGATGGCAAGGAAATTAACCAACTGTTTCTATACCTCATGACACCTGGATGAAGACCCGTTGAAAGTCCCCTTCCCCCAGGAATCCCATTTCTAGCCTAAGAAAGCCCAAATGGGGTCTGCTTTCCAATTAAAGATGGCTTCAAGAATGTTTCTCCAACACTTAAACACTGACAATAACCACGTGGTGAAAAAATAATGAATACTGTTATGCTGAAAATAAAGAAATTAATTTAAAAAAAGATGAAACAAAAAGGCCACAGAAAGATGGTGCCATTTTTCAGAGTTTAAGTCCTCTGATCTTGGAAATCTGAGTTCAAATCCCACTCAAGCAGAGACCTCAAAAAATTACATGAAAACCCTTAAAGAGAAGAGAGAAGTACCCTTTCCTAAAACAGTCTGACTTCAGTAATCTCCTAGATTCATTAAAAATCGTAATGTCACTCTCAACATCTGTAACTCTGGAACAAACTTCGAACATTTCTATGGCTTTTAAAATCAAAACCTCTCATGTGCTTCCAAAATTTGGTAAATCAGATTTTTTTAAAGAAACATGTAGAAACTGAAATGCATTTCATAGGAAGATAATTATTCCCTGCAATAAATACATCAGGATAAACTTGAATTTGGTTTTGGTCTTCACTGGTAAATTTCTCAAGTTCTTAGGAGTTTCCTAGCCATTTACTTGAACATCATCTAAGGGAACACTCAAAGCAGTACCACAATAAAGAGGTTTGGCCTCTGCAGGATTCTACATGAAAAAAAAAAAAAAGAAAACAGGTCACATAAATTAATCACAATCACACTGCTTTAAATAACATTTCTAAACTTTCATGCCATTTGATGGAACTCCCTGTTTCGGAGAGCGAAACAAAATCTATTCAGCTCCCATTAAGTGCTTTTTCTTTTCTTTTCTTTTTTAAAAAGATTTTATTTATCTGACAGACAGAGATCACAAGTAGGCAGAGAGGCAGGCAGAGAGAGAGGAGGAAGCTGGCTCCCTGCTAAGCAGAGCCCAATGCTGGGATGGATCCCAGGACCACAGGACCATGACCCCAGCTGTGCAAGTTAGCATGGTACAGGCCCAGCTGCTGTGGGGTGCCAGTGGGGGCGCCCTGTCCACTCCCCAATCCCTGTTTCGGTCCCTGGAAAGAGTGGGTGGGTGGTGGGCCAAGCCATGGTTCCAGCCCAGGAATCCTAGGAAATTGCTATGACTCACCAGCACCTGTGTTTTGCTGTTTCTCCCCACTTTTCTCCTGCTCCAGGTCCCCACTCCTAACTCCTCCTAAAGCCAAAAGGATCAGCAAAACTGCCACAGACAAAGGCTTTTGGGATTGGAGCGTCTCCACTTTCAGAAGCTGCGCTGAAGCCTTAAAATGCAGTATCTGCGATGTGAGGGAAGCTACCTCCACCAGATACTTGAAGATCTGGGTTAGCTTTGGCAGAAGGACTTTTGTTGCTTAAGGTGTGGGAGAGGGTGGAGCGCTATCCTTGAGGCCCTTATTCCAACTTGTTGATGATGGCTTTTTTGCATTTGGGGGTGGTTGATGTGTGGATATGGTTGTGCCTATTTTGTGTGTATTTCCCCACCACAGCCTCTCCCAGTCCCTGGCCCACAGCAAGCCCCCAGCCCTCCCTCCCTTCCACCCCCTGAGCTCTGAGCAGGTACCGGGTCAGTGATATGCTGTACCCCCACCCACCCACCCCCGCCCCAAGCGGGAAGTGGAACTGCTGGGAGGAAAAACGCAGTCCCCCTCCGTTCCCCGAGCCCTTCAATGGCCCAACCTCAGCTGGACCTCAGCCCCTAGGCCTCAAGCTTCCAGGCCAACTCCGCTTGCACCACTGCAGCTGCCAGTCACCCTGCCAGTCTCCCTCCAACTTGCACCACCTTCTCCAAGTGACTGATGAGGGGCAGGGCCAGGCGCTGCACTGAGGCATGCAGTGGCGTGGCATGGCACGGCCTGGTGTGCTGTGGCATGTGCCAAGCTGTCGGTGCGCCTGCCTGGGTGGGTGTGCTAGCACGGGGCGCGGGGGACTTCTGGTGACCTGGGGCCCGGCGAGGTGGAGACTGGGAGCCCCACAAGCAGTGATGGACTCTGGACCCCTCGTGTGCCCCTTACGGGGCTGCATTTTCAGTGCCTGAGTTTTGTGATCATGGGTCTTTTCAGTATGAGTTTGCCTGAGTATGTATGACTTTTGTGATTATGTCAAATTTATTCCTAAATCATTTAAGGTTTGATGTTTTTTGTAACTGGGATTGTTCTTAATCTCTTAATCTCATTTTTGCGCTGCTCAATTTTGGTGAATAAGACTACAACTTGTCTTGAGTACTGACCCTGCATCGTGGAACTATGCTGGACATACTGAGGTCTAATGGCAATTTTGCAGATTAATTTTGTTCTACAGAAGAATTTTTTTCTATACTATCTTCTGAAAAAAAAAAAAAGACATTTTCACTTCTTCCACTCTTATTCATACTGCTATTATTCCGTTTTCTTGCTAAATACCCAAGACAGAATTTCCAAGAAAATGTTGAATAAAAGTGGCAATTACAGGCTTTTTTTCTTATTCCTGACCTTAGGGCGGAACCATCTAGCCTTTTACCATTGAATATGTAAGTGTGGATTTTCACATACATCTTTTTATTACGTTAAGAAAATTCTCTTTTATTCAGTTGACAGATTATTATCACCAAATGGTGTTGACATTTAACCACTTTTTTCTTCTATATTTATGGAGGTAATCATGTGGTTTACCCTTTATTAATTTAATATGGTAAATTAATTACAGTGATGAAATGTAATTTTATTTATTTATTTATTTAAAAGAGAGAGAGAGAGACAATTAGTGAGGGAACACAAGCAGGGGAAGTTGGAGAGGGAGAAACAGGCCCTCTGCCGAGCTGGGAGCCTTATGCAGGGCTTGATCCCAAGACCCTGGGATCATGACCTGAGCTGAAGGCAGATGCCCAATGACTGGGCAACCAAGGTGCCCCTAAATATCTTATTTTGAGCAAACTTTACATCCCTGAGATAAATCCTCTTTGGCCATAGCATTTTATGAGTTGCTGAATTCAGTTTACTAGCATTAGTATTGAAGACTTTTGTGTCTACAGTTCTACGAGATATTGGTCTATAATTTCATTTTCTTGTGTTATCTTTACCTGGTTTTGGGATCTGGCTAATACGGACTCTCACAGAATGAATGCGAAGTGTTCTTTCCACTTCTACTTTTTGAATGATTTTTGAATCTTCCTTAAATGTTTGCACAGAATTCACCAATGTGCCATATGGTCCCAGATTTTTCTTTATGAAAAGTTTTTGGATTACCTGTTCGATTATTTTACTTGTTTAAGTTCCATTCAGATTGTCTACTTTGGCGTTAAGATTAAGGAATTGGAGGGGCGCCTGGGTGGCTCAGTGGGTTAGGCCGCTGCCTTCGGCTCAGGTCATGATCTCAGGGTCCTGGGATCCAGTCCCGCATTGGGTTCTCTGCTCAGCAGGGAGCCTGCTTCCTTCTCTCTCCCTCTCTGCCTGCCTCTCAGTGTACTCATAATTTCTCTCTGTCAGGTAAATAAATAAAATCTTTAAAAAAAAAAAGATTAAGGAATTTGAGTCTATCTAGGAACCTGCCAAATTTTTTTAGTTTTCTAATTTATTAGCATGCAATTGTTCCTCATATTGCAATTTAATTCTTTTTATTTCTATAAGGCTAATAGGAATGCTTCTCTTTCATTCCCGATTTTTTCATAATTTGGTATTTTTATCTTATTTTTGGTAAGAATAGCCAAAAAATTGTCAATTGCTCATCTCTTTAAAGAATTAGCTTTTGGAGCACCTGGGTAGCTCAGTGGGTTATAGCCTCTGCCTTTAGCTCAGTTCATGATCTCAGGGTCCTGGGATCAAGCCCCTGATCAGACTCTCTGCTCAGCAGGGAGCCTGCTTCCCTTCCTCTCTCTCTGCCTGCCTCCTGCCTACTTGTGATCTGTCTCTGTCAAACAAATAATAAATCTTTTTTTTTTTTTTTAAAGAATTAGCTTGGGCGCCTGGGTGGCTCAGTGGGTTAAAGCCTCTGCCTTTAGCTCAGGTCATAATCCCAGGGTCCTGGGATCAAGCCCCGCATCAGGCTCTCCACTTCTCGGGGAGCCTGCTTCCTCCTCTCTCTCTGCCTTCCTCTCTCTCTGCCTACTTGTGATCTCTGTCTGTCAAATAAAAAAAAAAAAAAAAAAGAATTAGCTTTTGTATATATTGATTTTCTCTGTTGTGTCTTATTTCATTTATATCTGATCTCATCTTTCAAAATTTCTTTCCTTTTGCTTGCCTTTTAACTCATTCTTCCTTTATCATGTTTTTATTTTTATTTCTTTATTTGAGAGACTGAAAGAGTGAGTGAGAAGGGAAGAGTAGAGGGACAAAAGCAGTGCTCACTGAGTACAGAGCCCAACATGGGGCTCGACCCCACAGCCCTGAGATCATGACCTGAGCTAAAACCAAGAATTGGTCACCTAACCAACTGAGCCACCTATAAGCCCCTAATTTGTTTTTCATTTTGTCATTTCTTAAGATGATAGGTTATGAAAATAACACTTTCTTCCTTTTTAAATATATGTTTAAAATCCTAAGTTTCCCTCAAAAAAAAAAACTTAACTGTATCCGATAAGACTTTGTATTTTTTTATTTTCACTTTCAAGAGATGATCAAGTGACCGATTTTTGGCTTTCATTCATCTCAAGGTATTTTCTAACTTCTACCATGATTTCTTTTTTGACTCATGTCTTATTTAGGAGTGTGTTATTTATTTTCCACATACTTGTGAATTTTCTATTTCCATTTATAAACCACTTTTATTTTATTGCATGGTGTTAGACACCATACATTGAGTGACTTTAGTTCTTCAACATGTATACTACATTTATAGGTCTTTTGGTTATTCAGACTGGATAATCTCAATTGATCTCTATTTATATTCCCTGATTATTTCATCTATTACTACCACTGAGCTCATCTGGAGAATATTTTATTTCAGTTATAATGCAACTTTCATTTCATTCTAATTTTATTTTTATTATATTCTTGATTTGGTGTGGCACCATTCTTGTACTTCCTGTGTATTCTTTTTTTTAAGAGTTTATTTATTTATTTGACAGACAGAGATTACAAGTAGGCAGAGAGGCAGGCAGAAAGAGAGAGAGGAGGAAGCAGGTTCCCTGCTGAGCAGAGAGCCCAGTGCTGGGCTAGATCCCAGGACTCTGGGATCATAACCTGAGACAAAGGCAGAGGCTTTAACCTACTAAGCCACCCAGGCACCACAGTGTATTCTTTAAACATGGTTTTTCTTCAGTTCTTTAACATATGGATATAGAAGAATGACAGTTTTTGTCCACATCTTTATCCATTCAACCTATATCTGGAGTTCTTGGGAAATGGTTTTAATTGATTGTATTTTGTTTTTTGTTTTCCTAGTGTATAGATACCTATAATTCCCTTTTGCTGGAGTATTGTGCAATTTCTTGAGAAAATTAAGGTTTAAATTATATAATGTGGTAACTATAGAAAGTAGATCCTCCCCCTGGGTTTTGAAAGGTAGCCTAAACATCAAGGCCAGATCTGCTGAGACTACATTTCACTCTGTTTCCCCCCTCCATACACATATTTGCACACTTCATCTGACTGTATTTTAATTATTAAACTGGGTAGTGGAAAGCATATGTCTATTTACTTATTTACTGCTGTTTAATTTTGATGTTATTTTCTAATTATACCATGATTCTCTTTTAGCTGCTACTCCATGGAGTGTGCATCAAGAATGCAACAAAATTCTATTGGCTTTCTTAGCACAAATGTTGTTTTTCATTTCACAAATGAAATGTGAAATTTTCACAAATGTAGGCTTTCATTTGACTTGAGCTCCTCAATACACTCAAATCAAGAAACATTATTAAATACATAAAAAATGGGGATGCAAATTGTGTCATGCTTTCTGCCTATGCATAATAGGCATGTTATGTAAAACGGATATCGAGACAAAATATTTAGCTTGGTTTTTAATCGTTGCACCTAAACACTGTCAGACTGCAGACAAATCAATCATTATGTTCTTATTTGTAAACTGGGAATAACTTCGGCTCTACTTAATACTTTAATATTTATGCATTTTTACAACTGTTACATATTTCTACATAAACGTTATAAAATGCATTTTATTGCGATAAAATGCGTATATTTTCTGATGTACCTACCTAGTTACTATATAATAGATAGGGTTATAAATTACTTTCCCAAGGTTACACACTCTTAAATTCTATATCTGAAAATCAACCTTTTCTTTTTTTGTTTTTTTTTCTATATGAAACTATGCAAATTTATTACACAGATGTTCTTAGCTCTATTCACAATGCCACAAACTGGAAAACTACATATATACACAAGTATATGCATACATAAGCACATATGTATATATATACATGTATTCACAATGGAATAATTTTTTTTAATTTATTTCTTATTTATTTTCAGCATAACAATATTCATTATTTTTGCACCACACCCAGTGCTCCATGCAGTACATGCGCTCTCTAAAACCAACCACCTGGTTCCCCCAACCTCCCACCCTCCCCGTCCCTTCAAACCCCTCAGATTGTTTTTCAAAGTCTATAGGCTCTCATGGTTCAACTCCCTTCCAATTTCCCCCAACTCCCTTCTCCTCTCTATCTCTCCATGTCCTGCATGCTATTTGTTATGCTCCACAAATAAGTGAAACCATATGATAATTGACTCTCTCTGCTTGACTTATTTCACTCAGCATAATCTCTTCCAGTCCCTTCCATGTTGCTACAAAAGTTGGGTATTCGTCCTTTCTGATGGAGGCACAATACTCCATAGTGTATATGGACCACATCTTCCTTATCCATTCGCCCGTTGAAGGGCATCTTGGTTCTTTTCACAGTTTGGCGACCGTGGTCATTGCTGCTATAAACATTGGGGTACAGATGGCCCTTCTTTTCACTCCATCTGTACCTTTAGGGTAAATACCCAGGAGTGCAATGGCCGGGTCATAGGGAAGTTCTATTTTTAATGTCTTGAGGAATCTCCACACTGTTCGCCAAAGAGGCTGCACCAACTTGCATTCCCAAACAGTGGAAGAGGGTTCCCCTTTCTCCACATCTCCTCCAACACATGTTGTTTCCTGTTTTGCTAATTTTGGCCATTCTAACTGGTGTAAGGTGATATCTCAATGTGGTTTTCATTTGAATCTCCCTGAGGGCTAGTGATGAACATTTTTTCATGTGTCTGATGGCCATTTATATGTCTTCATTGGACATGTGTCTGCTTTGCACCCAACAGGAAATACACACAACCAAAACCACACATCAACCACCCGAAAATGCAAAGAAGCCATCCTCAACAAGTTGGAAAGAGGACCTCAAGGATAGCCCTCCACTCCTGCCCACACCTTAAACAACAAAAGTCCTTCCACCAAAGCTAACCCAGATCTTCAAGTACCTGGTGGAGGTGCCTTCCCTCACATCGCAGATGCTGCCTATCAAGGCTTCAGCACAGCTTCTGAAGGTGCAGATGCTCTAACCCCAAAAGCCTTTCTCTGCAGCAGGTTCCCTGGTCTTTCTGGCCTTCTGAGGAGTGAGGAGTGGGGGAAAGGGGAGGGAAGAGACAGGGATCCAGTTAAAAAGGAGGAGAAACAGCAAAACACAGGCACTGGTGAGCCCTCGCAATTTCCCAGGCATCCAGTGCTTCAAACTTGGTTCAGAGACCGACCACCCACCCACCCATTCCAGGGACTGAAACAGAGACCGGGAGTGCACAGGGCGCCCCCATGCGCACCTCACAACCTCTGGGCCCAGACCATGCTGCCTCCCACAGGCAGCTGAGATGGCAGCGGCCTGAGAGAGGCCAAGGCAGGCATAGGGAGCGGCGGACTTGTGGACTGCAGCGTGGGGCTGGGGGGGGGGGGGGTTGCGGCAGGGAAGACATTCGCCAGATCTGGAGGGAGCATGTAGAGGCAGGCAGAGGCCTGTGGAGGGGAATGTGCCAGCTCCTTCCCTCTGCCCTCCCAGGCTGGTTCCCTCCCTTCCTCCCTACCTGGGTAAATCTCCCTTTGCCTGGGAGGAATGGCCATGGCGGTGGCAGCGGCGGAGGGCCACTGAGGAGGAGCTGCCAGGGCTGCTGCACTCAGAGACGCCAGCCTCCAGCGGGAGCGATGGCGCCCACTGCTGCCGCAGCCTCCCTCAGCCCCAGGAGCTCCATTTTAGCAGCGCGCGCCTCCCTACGCTCTGGATAGCCACGGAAACTTGTCTTCGCCAGGTCCCTCTAGCCCCCAGCCCTCCCTCCCCTTCCACCCTCTCAGCTCAGAGCAGGTACCTGGTCGGGCTCTCCTTATCGCACAAGGACGAGGGTGGGCTCTACCCCCGCACGCCCCCCTCCCAAAGCCCAAAGTGGCGCCACTGAAAAGAAAATGCCATCTACGAATTCCTCCCAAACCCGGCCCCCCTCCCTTCTCGGCGCCAGTCCTCAGCCCTACCTCTGCCCTTCCTCAGTTGCTGGACCTGGAGCTCCCGCTGCCGCCGCTTGCACAGCCCCCGCCGCTGCTCCGCCGCCGCCATCTGCGTTGCTGCCATCTGCGCAGCAGCCGCCCCTTGAATCGCCAACACCGCTTGTGCAGCCGACGCAGTATGAGCCGACGCCGCTATGTGCTCCACCGCTGCTACCGCCGCCGCCGCCGCCGCCGCTATGTGCTCCACCGCTGCTACCGCCGCCGCCGCCGCCGCTTGAGCCTTGGATGCCCAAGGGGTCGCCGCTGGTGCAGCCCAGCTGTCTGCGACAGTGCTGCTTGCACCGCTAATATCGTCGTCTGTGTCGCCGCCCCTTCCGCCGCCAACACTGCCGGCGCCGCCGCCCATGCCGCTTGTTCCGTCGAAGCCACCACCGTCTGCACCGCCGCTTGCGCCGCCGAAGCCGCAGTCTGCACCGTCGCTGCTACCGCCGCCGCTGAAGCTGGTGCCGTCTGCCCCGTCGCCATTGTGCGCCGAGGCCGCTTGCACCGTTGACGCCGTCATCGGAGCCGTTGCTGTTTCCGCCGCTGAAATCGTCTGCGCCGCCACCGACGCCGCTTGTGCCGCCGCTGAAGCCGCTGCCACTGCTATCCCCGCCGACGCCAACGCTTATGCCGCTGCCGCCACCGCTTAAGCTCCGGACGCATTCGGAGCCGAAGCCGCTTGTGCAGCTGAAGTCATCTACACCCACGCCTCTTGGCGACCTCGAGGCCACTGTCTGCAGCGCCACTGCTTCCGCCGCCGAGGCCGCCTTCGCCTCTGACGCTGCGGCTTCCGCCGCCGCCGCTTCCGCCGCCGCCACCATCTGCGCCGCCAGCGGCGTCAGCCCCCATAGCGGCGATGGCGCAGCCCGGGCATCGGCTTCCTGAGCGGCGTCTGAGGCGGTGTAGAGTGCGTTGGCCGGAGAAGAGGTGGCGGCGTCGCCAAACAGGCGGGGACGGCGTTGGCGTCGGCGGCGCAAGCGGCCTGGGCTGTACAAGCGGCCTCGGGATCCAAGTGGCGGCGGCGGCGCAGCGCAGACGGTAGCGGCGGCGGCGGCAGAGTTGGCGGCGGAATCGGTAACAGCGGTGGTGCAGACAGCGGTTTGGCGGCGCTAGCGGTGGCGGTGCCAAGGGTGGTGGCTTGGTGGCGGCGGCATTGGCTGCGGAAGCAGTGGCGGCGCAGACGACTGCGTCGGCGGTTCAGGCGGCCTCGGGACAGACAGCGGCGTCGGTGCACAAGGCGGCGGCTTCGGCGGCGGCGGCAGAGTCGGTGGCGGCGGCGGTAGCAGCGTCGGGGCAGACAGCGGGGTCGACGGTGCAAGCGGGGCGGTGCAGAGGGCGGTGGCTCCCGCGGCACAGGCGGCATCGGCGGCGGCGCAGGCGGTGTCGGCGGCGGAAGCGGCGGAGGTGCAAGCAGCGTGGGCGCAGACAGTGTTGGCTACACAAGTGCCAATGGGCTGAGGCGTCGAGGGCTCAAGAGGCGACGGCGGCGGCAGCATAAGCGCTGTTGGCGGCCGTAGCGGTGGTGGTGCGGACAGCGGGTTTGGCAGCGCATGCGGCGGCGGTGCAGATGGAGGTGGCTTCCGCGGCGGCGGCACAAAGGGCGGTGGCGGCGGCGCAGGTGGTGTTGGCGGCGGCAGCGGCGGCGGCACAGACGACAGAGTGAGCGGTGCAAGCGGCATTGGCGCAGACAGCTGGGCTGCACAAGCGGCAACCGCTTGGGCGTTTACAGCACCAGCAGCGGCAGCGGCGCGTCTGCGGCGGTAGCAGCGGTGGAGCAGACAGCGGCCTCGGTGCAGACTGCGTCGGCTGCACAAGCCGTGTTGGCGACTCAAGCGGCGGGTGCGGCGCAGATGGCAGCAACGGAGATGGCTGCGGCGGCGAAGCGGCTACGGGGGCCACGCAAGCGGCGGCAGCGGCAGCGGCAGCTCCAGCGAGGGACAGCAACTGAGGAAGGGCAGAGGTAGGGTTGAGGACTGGCGCCGAGAAGGGAGGGGGCAGGTTTGGGAGGAATTCCTGGGTGGCATTTCTCCTTGCAGTGGCGCCACTTTGGGCTTTGGGGGGGGCAGCGGTACAGTCCACCCTTGTCCTTGCGAGATAAGGAGAACCCGACCAGGTACCTGCTCTGAGCTGAGAGGGTGGAAGGGGAGGGAGGGCTGGGTGCGAGAGGGGGCAGGCGATGACCAGTTTCCGTGGCTACTCAGGGCCTAGGGAGGCGCGCGCTGCTAAAATGGAGATCCTCGGGGCTTGGGGAGGCTGTGGTGTCAGCGGGCGCGGTCGCTCCCGCCAGGAGCTGGCGGCTCTGGTGCAGCAGCCCTGGCGCCGGCTCCTAAGCGGCCCTCCGCCGCTGCCACCGCCATGGCCATTCCTCCCAGGCAAAGGGAGATTTACCCAGGTGAGGAGGGAGGGAGGGAGGGGGCCAGCCTGGGAGGGGAGAGTGAAGGAGCTGGCCCACTCCCCGCCACTGACCTCTCGCTGCCTCTGCATGCCCCATCCAGATCCAGCCAGCATCTCCTCTGCTGCCCCCGCCCCCATCCCCACGCTGCAGTCCACAAGTCAGCAGGCTCCCCGCGCCCACCACGGCCTCTCTTGGGCCATTGCCATCTCCGAAGCCTGATCCAGGTAGCACGGTCTGGGCCCTGAGGTTGCGGGGTGCCCTTGGGGGCGCCCAGTGCACTCCCCGGTCCCCGCTTTGGTCCCTGAAAAGGGTGGGTGGGTGGTCTCTGAGCCAAGTTTGCAGCACTGGATGCCTGGGAAATTGCGAGGGCTCACCAGTGCCTGTGTTTTGCTGTTTCTCCTCCTTTTTAACTGGATCCCTGTCTCTTCCCTCCCCTTTCCCCCACTCCTCACTCCTCAGAAGGCCAGAAAGACCAGGGAACCTGCTGCAGAGAAAGGCTTTTGGGGTTAAAGCATCTGCACCTTCAGAAGCTGAGCTGAAGCCTTGATAGGCAGCATCTGCGATGTGAAGGAAGGCAACTCCACCAGGTACCTGAAGATCCGGGTTAGCTTTGGTGGAAGGACTTTTGTTGCTTAAGGTGTGGGAGAGGGTGGAGGGCTATCCTTGAGGTCCTCTTTCCAACTTGTTGAGGATGGCTTTTTTGCATTTGCAGGTGGTTGATGTGTGGTTTTGGTTGTGTGTATTTCTCGTTCGGTGCAAAGGGGTCCTATTCACAGCATGACTTGAGGGAGGATATTTGTCCAAGTATTTGTCTCATTTCTAATGGGCTGGATTGGTTTGACACTTGTATCCATTGGGTTATTGGTATGGATGGGCTCAAAAAGAGAGGAAGCAGGGATTTTTCTGTGGATTGGAGGAGTTTAGTCGTTTTCTTTTGACAATGTGTAGAGCGGTTTTAATTTGCCTGTCCTGAATTACGTTTTCTTCTCCTGAGCGATTTGGTGGTGGACGTACAGTTATGCTGGTTGTTGTGCTTTTCCTGTTTTGAGCGGCAAATGTGTGTTCCTTTCTTGTGTTTGAAGAAAAACATTGGGGTTGGATAAAGAAAGTGTAATTTTTTGGAAAGCTGAACTGTCAGTTTGTGTTTGTTTGTTTTCTGATGATCTCTGCAGTGGGGTAATGGGTGTCTTTCTAGACATTATTAAGGTACACATTTGTCTTTTTGGGCAGCACACAATCTCCTTTCTCTTAGGGCAAGGGGTAGTTACTTCTGTAGGTTATTACTGTAGGCTTTGCCGTTTAGCTCATTGGGTTGGGGATAATGTAAAGTTGAGACCCTTGTGTAGAGGCTAGTCTGCTTTTCCTTAGTTGCCTGCCATTTTCTGAGGCCAGGCCAGCTAACTTGTCAGTGTATGCTGTTAGTTGCTGGGATGGGAGGTTCATCCTGTGCTTCAGTCAATGCTGAAGAAATTCCAAGATGAATAAAAACAATTTTGGTAGGGACGCCTGGGTGGCTCAGTGGGTTAAGCCACTGCTTTCGACTCAGGTCATGATCCTAGGGTCCTGGGATGGAGTGCCTCTCTCTCCACCTCTGCCTGCCTCTCTGCCTGCTTGTGTGCTTTCTCTCTCTCTTTATGACCAAAAAACCAAAACCAAAACCAAAAACAAAACTCTTTTGGTAAATGGCAGCTGGGTGAGGAAGTTGTCAACACTAACTCAGTTCGTTAGAACTTCAGGTAATAAGTTCGTTAGAACTTCAGGTAATAGTGGATCCCTGGATGTGTCCTTTGCAGTCTGAACTGAAACATGCTGTATTCTTTGGCTCTCAGTTTCTCTTTGGCTCTGTCACCTGGGGCTTTTTGGTTGTGTTGTCTTCCTCCCCATGGGGAAGTTCTCTTCTTCTTTTTAAGGGAAGGGGTTTTTTGTTTGTTTGTTTTTAAGGCCTATTTATTATCTTAAATATGCTTGTTTCCTTGAGAGAGTCTCTGTGGGGGCAGGGGAGGGCAGAGGGACAGAGAGAGAATGTCCAGTACACTCTGCACTGAGCCAGGAGCCAGACTGAGGGCTCCATCCCAGGACCCTGAGGTCATGACCTGAGCCAGAGTCAGGAGTTGGATGCTTAGCCCATGGAGCCACCCAGGCACCCCTTTAAGTAAACTCTTTGAACCGCAGCATATATACAGAGAACTGCACAGATCATAAGCCAAAAGCTCGAGGAACCTCCACAAGGGCAACACACCATGTGACTTTACACCCAGGACCCCAGTGTCTGTGATAACCCTCTTGAGGGTCACTTCTGCCATGGTTCTTGACTGCCGTTGCTGGGGAGCTGTTGCGCATGTTCCTGAATTTGGTGTACATGGAGTCATCCAGTTGGATGCACTCCTGGGCCTGCCTTACGGAGAGTCATCCATGTTTGTGTGCATGGTTTTGAGTTGACCAGTGCTGCTGTTTCATCCTCAGACTATTTTAGAGCTCCACTCTGCGTGTAGACCCTTAGACATTCTAGAAATAGGATAGCTCCTTGGTGCCTTTTAATTATGTGCATTAAAACAGGTAATTTTTTAATGAACAAAAGGTGTTCATTTGAACACAGGTGTCTTCTTTCAGCTGTAGTGTAAGGATCAAGCCTGGTGTGTGGAACTTTTCTACAGCCCATAAACGGGGAACGCTTTTGCCTCAGTTGTAGAGTTCTATCAGTCACTGCTCTTTCAAGTCATTGGTGAAGTGGATAGAAAATGCCTGCTTTCAGGGAACCGAACGGATGTTGAAAAGGTGAGACAAAAAAGGTCTTCAGTGGTGGGAGGTGCACCCTTGGAATAAGTGAGTCCATGGGAGACATAGTTGGTCTGTGTGGGTACATGGGGAAAGGCCTTACTGAATCTGGGATTTATGATTCTTGGAGGTCATTTGTTGGGCAGGCCAATACACGTTAGTTTTTTGTTCCCTCCTCCATCCTTTTTCAGCTCTTCCTTCACTTCAGAGGTCATCCACACTTTTCCACTTCTTCCCACAGGCTGGTAACTGCCATTTACTGTATAATAACCATCACCAGCCTTATGCGTCCAGGCCCGAGGCAGGCAAATCCAACTCTCTCTGCTTGGTCCACTGGCAGTTTTCATGCCTTTTCTTTCTTTCTTTCTTTCTTTCTTTCTTTCTTTCTTTCTTTCTTTCTTTCTTACTTTTTTTTAAGATTTTGTTCATTTATTTGACAGAGATCACATGTAGACAGTGAGGCAGGCAGAGAGAGATAGAGGAGGAAGCAGGCTGCCCACTGAGCAGAGAGCCTGATGTGGGGCTAGATTCCAGGACCCTGGGATCAGGCCCTGCACCGAAGGCAGAGGCTTTAGCCCACTGAGCCACCCAGGTGCCCCTCTCGTTGCCTTTGAAATAAAGTCCAAATGCCAAGCATCACGAGGGGCTCCTGATTCAGTTCTTTTGTGTTCCTTTAGGATTTCTGCAAGCTGACTGCCACCAATCCCCATCTGCCCTCCACATATAGGGGTCTGTGTTTCCTGCCAACTGCTTTTTGGGCTTGGACCATGGGACCTCATTTCCATACCTTCACACCTTCTCTTCCTCTGGATTTTCTCTGAAATGCTTTCCCTTGCTTCTGTGTTCTGCCTCACTACCATTTGGACTCCTAGATGTCTCGGGAAGCCTTTTCATCAATCCAGTCAGGTGTAGCTCATCTTTGTAACACTCGAGTTGTATTTTTATTGCCTTACCTCACCCTCCAAATTGTGTACAATTCGTTTAACACTTGAACAGAAGTTTTATTGGATCACCTATTACATTTTACCATTTTTGAGGGTAGGACCTTACAAATATATAATAGACCACTCCTGAGACCCCAGGGCAGCATCTCTTCCTGCCCACAGGTCCTGTCCCCGTACATTAATAAATCACCATTTTGCACCAGAGTGGCCTCAAGAATCCTTTCTTGGTACTGAGCTCCAGACCTCACCCCACCAAAACTCATCTATGTTCTAGAATTTCATCATTTGGCATCCAACTGGGGCTGTGAGTCTTTACATTTGGACTCTGAGCTTTGGTGCAAAGTTGGTGAGTCCGTTCTTGCTTCTTCCTTTACTCTCACTTCAGGGCTTTTCAAGGAGTATGGTCTTATTGGAACACTTGCATGTCAGTTGCTCAGGCTTTAATCCTCTAGCCCGTGGCTACTCCACAGGGAAGAAAACATCAGATTTTTGACTGGAAGTTAGTATACTGGCTGGAATGGTAATAAGACCCAGAAACTTGATGTCCTCTCTTTATTTCTCTTCTTACATAAAGTTGTATTTCTTGGGCATGGGGCAGCCACCTCAATCACCAAGAAGGACAGCTGCCAGTCTTAAGACTCCCATGTGAGGTTTCTTCCTGATTGATCCAATGTGATCTCCTCCACATGCCTGGCCTCGCCACTTCCTGCCATGGGACTGCCACTGGGAGATGGCCAAAAGCAGCCCCCGATTGAATTAAAATGCAACCAGGGATCGTTTCCTAGGGAAGTGGGCGGTAAGGACCCCATGTGTTGGAATGTCACATAGACCATGATGGGTTTCAGTCTTTACTGTTTCACGTCAGTGTCTTCTCCAAACTACTTAAAGCTATGAAATTGGGTAATTTCCCCTTGCCAAACATCTTTTGTTTCCCATGGTTTAAAAATGGCAGGGAAGCCACACAACTTATAGAATATAGGATGGCACAATATCCTAGTCCATTCACCGGGCACCCATCTGTAGCCTAGGATGCAATGGGGAAGAAGAGGGATGCTGGCACCCCTCCAGGGCCTTTTATGGCAGGAATGCCTTCCCGAGAAGTTACAATGGTGATCAATAGCGAGGTCTTGAGGGACACCTTCTTGAGGGTGGCTTTTGACATATGGGCAGCTCTGACATACCCTGTGTGGGACGCCACACAGGCATCAGGGAGGATTTGGTAATGGACCTTCTTTCCTTTTCTGGGAGCATGGCCTCAATAGGCTTCTTCAGTCCCAAGGACTCTACCGTGGGATGCTTTTGAACCCACTGGAAATAATTTGGATTGCAAAACTTAGGAGAGGACTGAGTTCCTGTAACACTGCATGGCCTCAGTGGGATCTATCAGTTAGATCTCTTGTGCAGGAAAAGGGGTGAATGAACCTAGGGTGCCTTCATTGTTCATGCCTAGGCCATCATTGCTCTACACCAGGACCCTGACCTAAGGGTGTTTTGCAGAATGTGTTTGCCTGAACGAGTGAGCTAGTCAACTCCCTCCTGACATATTGGGTGATAATTACGTCAATAAGCCTTGTAGTAAACCCAGGTTGCTAGGCCACCCCTAGGAAAGGGGACTCTGACTTTCCCTCTTTCTGTTTCTCCTCATAGATGGGGGGAGGCTTCTCCTTTACTCATTTCTGTGTTAATGGCTATAACTGGAGGCAACTAGGGTTAGTCTAACTTGCGATGGAGACTTTGAGGAATATTCCCAGGCAGCTGCCCAAACTCCCTTTTTTTCAGGGAAATTCCCTTTCTTCTTTGGCCTGACATTGACTGCTTAACCCCTCCTTCCTGGCGGGAAAACATGGCTTCTGCTCCTCTGTTGGAGCTGCCCTTTTAACCATTGCTGCTTCTCTAAGGTTTGCTCTTCCAGACTAAGGAAACTTTATTCTTAAGAGGTCTGTGACTTAGAGCAATGTAAAAATATTTATTTCTAAATAAAGCCTTCAACTTTTCTCTCTATCTGAACCCTCTAAAACTCAAAAGTTCTCAATAAGTATTTTCCTCCATGGCAATCAGTCATTTGAATAAGTTCAATAAGAATCTGTTCTCCTTGTAACAGAACACCATGGGAAACATGGGATATTTTGCCAAGGCTTTGACTGGAATGCCCTATTTGAGAAAGACAAAAAGAACAACTCAGATATGACCAGACAGCTTTAAGGAACTAAGGTTGCCTTTTTGAAAACTGGAGCCATAAAGCCCCTTGAAACTGTTGGCCCAATACCTGGCTTACAGTGTTCCCAGCAGCCTCACCAGGTGAGTAAAGAATGTCACTTTCTGGCAGGTGCTGGAACCTTGGGATACCCTGGGGACCTCAAGAAGAGGAATTCACCCAATTCCACAGGTATTGCAGGCATGTCTGATGGCAAGTACATAGCTTGGCTTCTGGCCTGGAGAGGCTATAAAAAGTTCAACCTAGAAATTCCTTACAAGAAGTTCCAGGAAAGCAGATTCTAAAAGATCTCTATGATCGCTCACTGTTCTTGCTGAGCTTATGTAAATAATTAGGCCACGTTTGTTAAAACTGGACTTGTTTTTCAAATAAACTAGTCCTGATTTGCCTATCTCTGGAAATGAGGGTTATTTTAGAGAGAAATTTACGTTTTAATAACACACCTTTATGAAGGTTACATTCTAGATTGAATTGCCTTTAAATGTTTGTTTACCTAAGCTAGAGAATTTGAGGTGTACTTCAGAAAAGTTGCACAATAGCTCATTCAGAGGATCTTCTTGCATTTTTATTCTGTGGGGATAATAACAAGAGGCCATGGCACTTGGTTAAACCACTTGAAAATAAAATTGATTCCCAAACAATTGTATAACTTAACTATCACCTTGACCATTGTACTTCTCTATAGAGCATAACTGTTCAGATGTTACTGATCTTGCTTACTGTATTTGGCCAGATTTAAGATGCCCCTGTTTAAAATACAAATGATAGTTGGTTTACTGATGACATTAGTTTTCATGAAAAGAGTAAGAAAATCTAGGTGTGCCATAGTGCCCACTACCACTTTGCAATTGCCAAAGCCTTAAAAAGTTAAATATTTCCTGCATTCCGCCTGGCATCCAAAATCTTCTGTAAAGGTAGAGAAAACTAATCCTACTTTACCATGTCATATTAATAAGCTTAGTCTATAAACCCAGGAAAATTGAATTACTCTCCTACCAATAGGACTTCTCACGATGAGAACTGCTCCAAAACAACCTCTAGGACTCAGCCCTTTTGTCTTATTACATAATAATATTATATAATAATTATTATAATTATTATTATATAGGAATGAGTTATTATATATATATATGTGTATATAAAATATCTCTTTCCATAGATCTGTTATTAGATGAAGATTATAATGCCTTATTAAATACTCACTAGAGGCTGGTTTAACTTATAAGATACTCAATGAAGATACTAATCATGTACCCCCCAAACCTGATTTAATTATAGCTGAAAACCCACCCCATGTAAATCTCAGAGACATGGTTTATTTTAAAAAAAAAATTGGAAGTCACATACAACAGAAAGCCTACATCCAAACTGGAAAGGTCCATATCGGGTCATACTATGTACCCCCACTGCAGGAAAGCTAGAAAGATACTCTTCATGGGTGCGTATATCTAGAGTAAAGCCCTAACCTCCTTCACAGAAACCGAGTGAGCAAATGAATGTGCCTTCTTACTCCTCTGAGCCCATAGAAGACCTCAAACTTCTCTTCAAACCAAAATGAAGATTGTAATTCTCTTTATCTTCCTTTCACCTATCTTAACTGACCGTTCCTTTCTACAGTGGGCACAGCAGTATACTGAACTACATAATCAGTTTGTTGGATATGTGGAATTTTGCCTATGTCAAGTACATCCAGGTTACCCTGGTGTGTTTTGCCCTTACAGGGCACTGATTGGCATTCTCTGCAGGATTATATTTCAGATATAATATATGGAGACAGTACGTACCAGGATAACTCTATCACTAATCCAGATGTTTCTTCCTGGCCCATCCTCAGTGAAACCTAGAGTTCACCAGGACTCCATGACCAAACTTTTTCATACTCTCAAACTATTAAATCTTAACTGACCTTACAAGCCTACAACTTAATACCCAACAAGTCGGGCCTAAGCCTAAGATACAAAACCCTCCTCATTGCTATACCAAGGATGGCATATATCAAATTTGGGATACATATTTGTGGGTCCTACCCACCATTAGACAGCTCAGTCAAAAGGCAGTTTTATGCCAGGAACAAAGAAATCATACATATGATACATGGGTAAAATGCACATGATATCTAGCACTGCTATCATTAGAAATATGTTCTGAAATAATAGTACTCCAGGCTACAGACTGGTTTGCTACTGATTGGGTAAGGTGTCCTGGCATTAGATGGACAGCTCCAGACGGAATACACTGGATATGTGGAACTAACCTGTGGCCCTGGCTTCCTCCAGGGTGGATAGGTTGCTGCACCTTAGGATTTGCCTGGATTCATGGGCGCGATACTAAAATTATCACTACACCAGCTAATCTCCCAGTTTAAAGCAAAGATGGACACAATCTGTTTTTAAGTGCAATGATCACTTCACATCCATTTTGCTCCATCTGTGGGACTAGAGGATGTCATTTGGCATGTAGAAGCCCTTAATAAATATACTGCAAAGGCACTCAGTGATTCACTAAATAGCATCTCCTTACTTAATATTGAAGTCTCACAGATGCGCAAGGCAGTCCTACAAACTAAGATGGCCTTAGATGTCCTGACAGCAGCATAGGGTGACACATGTGCAATTATCAAAGCAGAATGTTGTGTGTACATCCCAGAATATCACAGAAATATCACAGGACTTGTAAAAGATAATATTACCCAGATTGAAACTCTTCAGGATCCTTCTCTCTCTCTCTCTCTCTCAGTGATTGGTTAAGTTCCTGGTTTAAAGGAGGACTGTGGGCAACAATTAAATATCTCCTTTTTGGCGTTCTCATCCTTATGGCCTTGATAATCTTAATGTGTTGCCTTGTTCAGTGTTTCTCTGCTTGGTGCCGAGCTCCATTGCTGCAATGACTTCATGACGACAGATGATACTTACCACACACAGAGACACTTCCTCACTGTCAGCGCTGGATTCAGCTGCCTCCCTCTTTTGTAACTTCCTTACACATTCCTCAACTGATCAATGTTGACCCGAGTAGGTAGGGACCACTCTACACCCCTATTCAGCAGGAAGAAGTTACAGAAGATGAGACCTTCCATCTTCAACTACCGTAAAGATTTAAGGGTCAACATAGTTTAGGGGGGAATGATGTGGGAAACAGAGGTAGAAGAAAAATTATTAAATTTTCTTACCTACTGACAAGCCCTTAGAACAGGCAGAGTGACCCTCCTCTAGGGACTCAACTACCCCCACCTTAAGGCTTTGCTAAGGGCTTAAGGCAATCCTAGCCTGCCTGACCTCTACCCCAAACCAGGATCCTATAAATCTACTTTAACAATTCCTTTGGAAACTTTATATCTAAACCTCCAAGATAGT
Organism: Mustela nivalis; assembly: GCF_964662115.1. NCBI lineage: Eukaryota > Metazoa > Chordata > Mammalia > Carnivora > Mustelidae > Mustela > Mustela nivalis. The sequence goes on from NW_028135782.1 coordinate 276,625, forward strand.
GTTGACAAACATTTCCAAGCATATGGCCCACTGGTAGACATCGAAAGGGTCTCACATAAAGGTTTAATTACTGGTAATGAATAACATTTTCCCCAAAACAATAGCTAGCCCCTCGAGGTCCTAGAAACTTGCTTCCAAAATTCCTTAGAGACTGACACCATCCCTAACTTACTCCCTCCCCAACTTATAAGTACATAATAGACCAATCCTGATAACCCCAGGGCCTCTCTTCTTGTCTACCAAGCCTGTAAATGTACAAAGAACGCCTCAGCATTCTTTATGAAGAACTCATTTCTGATTTTGGTGAATCTTAGCAGCATGAAATTCTTCAATTAGAGTGTTTTTTTTTCTTTATTGAACATTTGTGAGGATTGTGGAATGTGGTTGTGCAGACTAAGTGAAATTCAGTGTAATGATGTTTCATAGATTTTTTTTTCTCAGTACTTTAGGGTGTCTTAAAAGTTTCAGTATACACAGTGTCTGTTTATTGCCATTACTTTGTGGATAAAAGCTTTAAAAATATTACATTGAAGGATATTATGTATGTGTAGACACATATGCAGGTTGGGATTTTAAACGCTGGGTTGCAGTTAATTGAAGTTCACTGAAATTCATGGAACTGGATGATTTCTTGGTTCTGCCAGTTATGCTGTGATTTATGTCAGTTTTGGCAGTTTCTAATGCAATAATGAAATATCTTGATGCCAAATTAATTGTCTAAAGTTTATTGAAAATAATTTATTGGTAATGTCTCACTCCTCCACCCCCAGGATATGTCAGTCGCTATTTATACATTTCCAAATCTCTGAATAGGAAGGTTTTCTCTGTTAAAACTTGTTGGCAAGAGTAGGTGTAGTTGGAGATGCCGGGTGGGTCAGTCGATTAAGCAGATGCCTTTTGCTCAGGTCATGATCCCAGGGTGCTAGGTTTAAGTCCCTCATCTGGTTACTTTTTAGGCAGGGAGCCTTCTTCTCTCTCTCCCTTTGCCTGCCACCCTGCCTGCTTATGCTCTCTCTCTCAAATAAATAAAATCTTTTTAAAAAAATATGTACAGTGGAAATTTCCTTAGTTAAGTTATAATTAAGCTTTATATTTTGAAATCCTTCACTAATAATCCTTCATGTATGGACTTAAATATATTTGCCCTTCTCTTTCCCAGTCTAAGAATTTAAACTCATCACAGACTGACCAGATGACTAGATGCAGTAATCCTCCTATTTACAGATCTTTAAGATAAGAGTTTTCTGTCAAAACACCTGGTGTGGAAGGTGTATTCCCTACAGAATCGTGTACTACAGCCCGAGGGGTCGTCATGGTCTTTGCTGTTTAATTAAAAGAAAGACTCAGTGCTTCGCTTTTTCTTTATCATTCGTTCTTTTTTTATTATTTTGTTTCTGGAAAGTGTATTACTGAAATAGTTAATACTGTGTGATACCCCAAGGTAACGTTTGGTTCTGTTAAACAGGTGTACATTTGCACTTTTTCATGCTTAGTGTTTATTGAATGGCCACTATTTTTTTAAATGATTTTATTTATTTATTTGACAGACAGAGATCACAAGTAGGCAGATAGGCAGGCAGAGAGAGAAGAGTTAGCAGGCTCCCCGCAGAGCAGAGAGCTCCATGCAGGGCTCGATCCCAGGACCCTGGGATCACGACCTGAGCCAAAGGCAGAGGCTTTAACCACTGAGATACGCAGGCGCCCCTTGAATGGCCATTATTGAGGGAGTAATCGGAACAACAGATGGATAAGGAGCTTCACTGGGTAACAGGAAGAAGAGTGGGACACCTTATCAAGTCTTCATCGGTAACTTACACTCACCCTAATACGAATGCTGATAAGGGCCACCACTTAACCTGCATTTAGTATATGGGCAGTATATTAAGCCTATTTCATGGATTGTCTCATTTAATCCTTTTAAGGGTGTGATACTTCGCTCCACTTTGCAGATAACAAAATGAGCCTTAGAGTTTACATTTCCAGCTGGATTTATATTGTACTATTGCACTTGACTCAGATCTTTTCCTACTTCACGTTCATATTTTTTTAATAAATTTTTTTCTGAAAACGGTATTGCCATCATTACAGCCACCAGTCTGTACGCATCATTAGACACCCACTGTAGTGGTCAGATGCCAAATTCCATTGTTTTATTCTTCCTAAGGTCACTACCACCTTAATTTAAGTCCTCATTCTTTAATTTTTCAGTTCAGTGTGAACTTTATTAATTGCAAATCTCTACAGTACAGACCTACACCTGGACTCTTGGAGTAGCTTTGCTCAGCCATGTGTCCAGTGATCTCTCTAGGAAACATAGAGCTCATGGAGCTTGTCTGCCTAGAATTCTTGGTTACTGCCTGATGGCTGCCTGATTGCCTGAGGAGGAGAAATTGTCTTTTTTCCTTGAATGACCTGTGAGGCCTGGTCACGGTCTGGCTCTGTCCTACCTACCAGCTCATCTTTGCCACTTCTTACCATGCGCCTTCGGGTTAAACTTGTGTTCCTCAGCATGTTCTCTCATGTCCCTGTGTTTCCTGAAGACTTTCCACCTCTTAGTTTTACTGGTAAAAGCCACTTTTAGATGTAAGACCAAGCTCATGTAAACTCTTTTGGGAAACCTCTTGATTCCTTTTTTTTCTGTGGTCATTGAAGAAGTATGTGTATTTCATTTTATGGTGGAATTTCCTTTTTACATTTTTGCCCCAGATTTAAATTGGAAGCCCACATGGCCAAGGATAGTGCCTCTGACAACTGTTAAATCTTCAGAGGCAAGGTCCTAATGTGCTACAGCATTTGTACTCTTAGGTATAATTTTAAAGTGTAATCCATTCTCCCAATCTCTAGTTTTAAAGTGTAATCCATTCTCCCAATCTCTAGTTTTAAAATGTTTCCTTTTAAAAATGATGTCCTATATTGGTCAGTTTTTTTTTGCAAATAGGGTATGCCTATTAAAAATTTTAAAAGGCACTGGGGGTGGGGGCACCTGGCTGGCTCAGTGGGTTGAACCGCTGCCTTCAGTTCAGGTCATGATCTCAGGGCCCTGGGATAAAGTCCTGCATTGGGCTCTCTGCTCAGCAGGAAGCCTGCTTTCCTCTCTTTCTCTCTCTCTCTGCCTGCCTCTCTGCCTACTCTGTCTGTCAAATGAATGAATAAAATCTAAAAAAAAAAAAAACTTAAAGAAAAAAAAGCACTTGAGAGGCACCTGGGTGGCTCAGTGGGTTGAGCCTCTGCCTTCAGCTCAGGTCATGATCTCAGTCTCCTGGTATCGAGTCCCCACAGCAGGCCCGTGCTCCGCGGGGAGCCTGCTTCCCCCCAACCAAGCCCTCTCTCTTTGCCTCTCTGCCTACTTGTGATCGTTGTCTATCAAATAAATAAATAAAATCTTTTTAAAAAAAGCACTTGGCAAATGACTTAGATACACTGCCAATATTTGTTTACTTCCTCTCTTTAGTTTTTAATTTTACTCTTTGTATAGCCCCTCTTTCAAATTTTGTTTGTTTTTATTGAATTTCTTTCAGTGTAACAGATTTCATTGTTTATGCACCACACCCAGTGCTCCATGCAATACCTGCCCTCCATAATACCCACCACCAGCCTCCCCCAACCTCCCACCGCCCCACCCCTTCAAAACCCTCAGATTGTTTTTCAGAGTCCATAGTCTCTCACAGTTCATCTCCCCCTCCAATTTCCCCCAACTCCCTTCTCCTCTCCATCTCCCCATGTCCTCCATGTTACTTGTTATGCTCCACAAATAAGGGAATCCATATGATAATTGACTCTCTCTGCTTGAATTATTTCACTCAGCATAATCTCTTCGTGTTCATGTTGATACAAAAGTTGGGTATTCATCCTTTCTGATGGAGTTATAATACTCCATAGTATGTATGGACCACATCTTCCTTATCCATTCATCCATTGAAGGGCATCTTGGTTCTTTCCACAGTTTGGCGACCTTGGCCATTGCTGCTATTAACATTGGGGTAGAGATGGCCCTTCTTTTCACATCTGTGTCTTTGAAGTAAATACCCAGTAGTGCAATTGCAGGGCCACAGGGAAGCTCTATTTTTAATTTCTTGAGGATTCTCCACACTGTTCTCCAAATTGGTTGCACCAACTTGCATTCTGTCCAACAGTGTAAGAGGGTTCCCCTTTCTCCACATCCTCTCCAACTCATGTTGTTTCCTGACTTGCTAATTTTGGCCATTGTAACTGGTGTAAGGTAGTATCTCAGTGTGGTTTTAATTGGAATCTCCATGATGATGAACATTTTTTCATGTGTCTGATAGCCATTTGTATGTCTTCATTGGAGAAGTGTCTTTTCATGTGTTCTGCCCATTTTTTTGACATGATTACCTGTGTGTATTGAGTTTGAGAAGCTCTTTATAGATCCTGGATATCAACCTTTTGTCTGTATAGTCATTTGCAAATATCTTCTCCCATTCCGTAGGTTGCCTTTGTTTTGTTGACTGTTTCCTTTCTTGTGCAGAAGCTTTTGATATTTGGCATGGATTTCTTACATGCAGATATGATTTTGTTTCTTTTTGGTAAATATTGTAGTCTTTGCCTTTTTAAAGAGACCATTTTGGGTTTTTATGATTATTGACATGATTTGTTTTAAACCTGTCTTGCTATTTGTTCTCTGTTTTTCCCACCCATCCTCTTTCCCCTTTTCTTCTACTGTCTTTGGCTTAGTTGAATTGGTTTTTGTTTTTAAATCCAGTTTATATCATTTCTTCTTAGCTATAACTCTCTGGTTTTAGTTGTTCGTTTAGTATTCCTCTTTAGTATGTTATCTTCCAGATTTTTTCCCTATCCAGGTGACCCCTGACCAGCTTGGGGATTAGGGATGCTAGCCCCATATAGAGTTGAAATCCCAATATAACTTATGAGTCTGCCAGAACTTACATACTTCCAGCCTACTATTTACGGGAACACTTACCAATAACATAAGCAGTCAGTTAACATATTATGTATGCTGTCTATATTTTACAGTGTATAATGTGGTTAATTAAGTTAGAGAAAAGAAAATACTAAGAAAATCATAAGGAAGAGAAATACTGTATGAAAAATACAGTATTTTTAATACCATGTATTTTTTGAAAAGAAATCCACTTGTAATTGAACCCACGTAGTTCAAACCATGTTGTTCAAGGTTCAACTGTAGTTGAAGAGTACAGGTGTGTGGCCACTTTCTTGTAACTTGCTTTTCTGGGATAGTGCTGCTGTAATCCTCCATAAAAGAATTTTTATATAGTCACTTATCTTTTAAAGAGATTGCAAAATATAAAAGAAGAAATCTTTCCTATTTTCCCACATACATACCAGTTCTGGTGCTCTCCATTCCTTTGTGTAGAGCCAGATTTCCATGGGGAATGTTTTCATTCTGCCTGAAGGACCTCCTGTAACATTCTTTTTTTTTAAGGTTTTATTTATTTATTTGACACAGAGAGAGTTCACAAGTTGGCAGAGAGTCAGGCAGAGAGAGAGGGGGAGGCAGGCTCCCTGCTGAGCAGAGATTCAATCCCAGGACCTTGAGATCATGCCCTGAGCCGAAGCCAGGGGTTAACCCTCTGAGCCACCCAAGTGCCCCTTCCTGTAACATTCTTATAGTTTGCGTCTGCCAGTGATTGATTCTTCTGTTTATTTCTCAGTTTTTATTTTGCTTTTCTTCTGATAGCAGCTTTTTGAGCTATAATGCATATATAGTATGGTTCATCTAGTTAAACTGTGCGGTTCATTGGTGTTGAGTGTATTGGCAGAATTATGAACTGTGGCCTCATTTCATCACCCCCAAAAGGAATCCCCTTGGTTTTTCCTTTCCTCAGGGTGCCCCCAGTCCCAGTGCACACAGCTATCCGCAGTGCTAGGGAACCCCTGATAAACCCTCTCTCTAAAGTTTCAGGGTTCTGGGTATTCTGTATAAATGGAATCAGATGACATGTGGTCTCTTGTGACTGGGTCCTTTCACTATCATCATGTTTCTAAGGCTCACCTTGGAAACATGCATGTTGTAGCATGTATCAGTACCTACACCTGTTAAAAGCCAGATGATATTCTGTTGTATAGGTAAACCACCTTTTGGCTATGAATGAATAATGCTGCCATGAACGTGAGTGTACACGTTTTTGTATGGATCCATGTTTTGATTTCTCTGGGATTTAGGCTTAGACTCGGAATCACTGGTACAAATGGTAACTCGTTAACCTTTTGAAGTATAGGCTGTTTTCCAATGTGGCTGCACCATTTCATATTGCCAACGGTATATGAGGCTTCCAGTTTCTGTCCTTGTTTTGAAAGATATTTTCAGTGGGTATAGAATTCTGGGTTCAGTTTATTCCTTTCAGTACCTTAAAGGTGGTGTTCCATTGTTTTCTGGTTTTCATTATTTCAGATGAGTAATCTGCTGCGATCTCCCACCCCCCTTTTTCCTTGTCTACAAGGTGTGTCTTTTTTTTTTTAAGATTAATTTATTTATTTGACAGAGAGAGATTACAAGTAGGCAGAGAGGCAGGCAGAGAGAGAGAGGAGGAAGCAGGCTCCCTGCTGAGCAGATAGCCCGATGCGGGACTCGATCCCAGGACCCTGAGATCATGACCTGAGCCGAAGGCCCTGGCTTAACCCACTGAGCCACCCAGGCGCCCTACAAGGTGTGTCTTAGTTGCTTCTAAGATTTCTCTTTATCCCTGGCTTTTAGCAGTTTATGATGGTCCTTGGTGTTGTTTTCTACATGTTTCTTGTGCTTAGGGTTTGTTGAGCAGCACTGTGCTTTCTACTTAAAGCCTGTAGTCTTTTGGGAAATAAATAAGGAACATTTTTATAAAATGAACTAATGTTCAATCTACATTCCTAATGACTATAGTTGCAGCTGGCCCAGAAGAGCTAGAATTCTTTGAATTGCCCCGGGTACTGTTTTTCCTCCATGGAAAAATTGCTTTAGAATGGACCTTAGAGATCATTTTATCCAGTCATTACATCCAGGAATCCAGTGAGCTTAAGTGACTGGCCCCAAGTCATGAAACAGGTTAGTAGTAATAGAACCTGGACTAGACTTCTCGACTAGTTTTGTCCTCTTCTGCGAAGTTGTATCACATTTCTGACAGACCAAGCATTAGGAAGATGATAAGAGGCATTCCTCTGTACTCTGCAGTATGAGTGCTATTATGCCTTAGAGTTTATGGTTTCTTTACATTGAAGATTCAGAACTGTGGTAGACACGTGTGTATTTCATAACGAAATAAGAACTGTTTCTTCTCAATTCCAGCTCTCATTATTATCTGTAGAAAGCACTTCCGTGAAATACTCCCCATTACAGTCTGAACTATCTTAGACTTCTAATACTTGGGTGTTGTCATAGGAAGCCCTGTGATTTGGTTTGCACAACAGGGAAATTTGATACAAGGGGATTCAGGGTGTGAATTAGCTTTCTCTTGATTTGTCTGTGGACCTAATGTCTCCCAGTGGGAGAGATGTATGAATGTGGGTGGTGATTTGTTGTTGTTGCCATCACATGCATAAAACTCCCTAAGATTTCCTTTTTTTTTTACTCCTTTCCTTTGATGATTCTTCTCGGATGATTTTCTTCATAGATGATTGTGGAGCTCCTGTAGTACTTTGGCAGAGGCAGAATGCTTTACATGCTTTTATCCTTTTTGAAGTTTATGAGATTAGCTCTACCAAATATGCATTGGAAATAGTGGATTGTCTCGTCATATGGAACATCTGGTTGTCTTGGTGTTGAAGTTTGATCAGTATGGTTATATGAGGCTTTCAGAAGTACATTTAGAAGTACATGATGAGAGTGTTTGTTAGAGAAGTTTGAATGGAGTTTGGAAAACTGAAATGTTAAAATATTTTAAAGAAAATACTTAAGAAAAGGATGTTTTTTTAAAGGTTAGATATACAGAATAGTCAGATTAATCCTTCTTGGTGTACAGGTCTGTGAATGTTCATGAACTTATTAACCCTGTAATTACAAGCAGTAATAATATTTGCATCATCCCCAAGAGAACCATTTTGTTTTTCATCATCAACAGTGTAGAATTTGTTTATGCATCCTCAGTATTTGACATTGCTGGTTCTTTGTCCTTTTGTAATACCAATATAATAGATTTAATGGTCTATCTTTGTAGTCTTAATTTGCATTGCCTTAATGACTAATGATAAGTGTGTTTTAATGCGTGTTTTTTTTTTTTTAAGATTCAATTTATTTTACAGAGATCACAAGTAGCCAGAGAGGCAGGCAGAGACATAGGGGGGGAAACAGTCTCCCCACTGAGTGGAGATCCCTAGGTGGGGCTCAATCCCAGAACCCTAGGATCATGACCTGAGCCGAAGGAAGAGGCTTTAGCCCACTGAGCCACCCAGGCACCCCATCCTTTCATGTGTTTTTATGCAAGTCACCCATCTATCTCTGGGGAAATGCCTTCAGATATATTTTTTTGCCCATTGCATTTATTACTCAGCTTTCATACAGGTTTTCATATATTCCAAATAACAGTTTATTAGATACATATTTTGCATATTTTCTCTCCTAGTCATTGGCTTTTCATTTCCTTCGTGGTGTCTTTCAGTGGGAGAGGGAATTTGAGGAAGGTGGTCAAAAGGCATAAATGCCAAGTTAGAAATAAGTACTAAGGATGAAATGTACAGCATCATGACCATGAGTCTGTTGTATTATGTATAGGAAAGTTGTTAAAGGAGTATATTGTGAGAGTTCTTACCCAAGGAGAACTTTTTTCCTTTTTATTGTATTTAGATAAGATGATGGCTGTTCCAAACATGTGGTAATCATTTTATGACATATGTATATCAAATCTCATGCTGTTCACCTTAAACTTTTATAGTGGTATGTGTCAATTATTTCTCAAACCTGGGGAAATGCCCTCTTTCAGAAAATGGAGATTTTTAATTTTTTGAAACTCAATATATGTATTTTTTTCTTTTGCAGGTTATACTTTTTATGTTTTGTTTTTCTGAAGATTTTGCTTATTTGACAGAGATCACAAGCAGGCTGGGAGGCAGGCAGGGAGAGGGGGGTGTGGGGAAGCAGGCTCCCTGCTAAGCAGAGAGCTCAATGTGGGGCTCCATCCCAGGACCCTGTGATGAGGACCTGAGCTGAGGGCAGAGGCTTTAGCTCACTGAACCACCCAGGTGCCCCTGCTTTTTATGTTTTATCCAAGGAATCTTTGCATAGACATGGTCCAAAAAGGTTTTCCTTTATTTTTTCTCAGAAGTTTTATAATAACTTTAGTTTTACAATTAGGTATTTAATCCATTCTTATATATGGATAAGAATATGGTTTGAGGTTCTTAATTTTTATTTGTGGACAACCCTTCTTTATCTGTACCAGTTATTGAAGACTTTCTTTTCTCTAATGAGTTAAATTGGTATATTTGTTCAAAATCAAATGATTTTATGTATGCGTGTATATGTATCTGAACTTTGTGTTTTTGCCAATACCACACCATCTTTAATTACTATTAGCAGTCATCATAAATCATGAAATCCAGTAGCATCAGTCCCTCAGCTGGGTACTACTTTTTCAGAATTAAAAAAAAATTATTTTCTTACTCATTTAGAGTCTATGAGGTCCTCTTTTCTCATCCTCATTTCTGTGAAATTTGGTGAGATTGTGACTGGATTGCATTGACTCTGTAGCTAGCAATGTCCAGTAGCAATAAGAATTCTTGTAATGAGGGGGATGTTTCCCATCTACACTGTCCAGTATGGCAGTGATGGACAACATGTGACTTGAGCACTTGAAAAGTGATTAGTGAAATTGAGGAAACGAATTCTAAATTTTATGTGATTTTAATTAAGTGCAAATGTAAATAGCCATGTAACTAGCGACTGCTGTGTTGTGTATCATAATTACAGGTCATTTTGAGGAAAATTGATTTTAATATTAATAAGTTTTCTCACCTACAAGCATGGTATAGCTCTTACTCAGTTAAGTCTCTGATTCTCTCATCAGTGTTTCGTATATTGTAGCGTACAGATCTCCTACATATCTTTTTACATTTATCCCTGAATAGTTAATGTGTTTTTTATGCTATTAAGTTGTACTTTATGTTTTATTTCCAGTTGTTAGTAATATGTCAATAGTATTGTATTTATTTTAGTATTTTCATGTTTCAGGTATGAAAGAACTTTGCACTCCTGGTATAAACTCAATTCTTTATTACGTTTTACCCTTTTTATGTATTGCTGGATTCAATTTTCTAATTTGTTAAGGAGTTTTGGTTCTATATTCTTGAGAGAGCTGGATAGTTCTCTTGTGTTGTCTTTCTTTTTGGTGTTCTGATAATGCTGACTTCATAACACTGAGTTGAAAAGGGTGTTCTTTTGGGAAGGAAGAATTGGTGAAGAATTCTTTCTTAATTTTTTGGTAGAAATTCACCAATGAAGTTGTCTTGGTGGGGTATTCTTTTGGTTTTGTTGTTTTAATTGTTGAAGTCTTTAAGTACAGATCAGTTATTTTAAATATATATAGGTCTTGTACTTCACCTATTCTTATGTAACCTTTGATAATTGGAGAAATTCTTTGAGACATCTCATCTAAGCTGTCACATACAGAAATTGTAAGTTTCCCTTATCCTTTTAATATCTATAAGACTTGTAATGATGTCTTTTTCTTGATTCTTGGTAGAATTTGCCTCTTCTTTTTTCCTTTGACTTAATGTAGTTTTCCGTTTTTGAAATCTTTGGAAAGACAATCTTTTAAACTAATAGAAAAAGACGAAGTAACACTCATTCCCTAAATTTAAGAAATGTTAATAACTCTTTTTGTGCATTTGATTTGGATAGTTTTTTTTAATTAAGATTTTATTTATTTATTTGCCAGAGTGAGAGAGAGAGAGAGAGAGCGAGCACAAGCAGGCAGAGTGGCAGCAGAGGCAGCGGGAGAAGCAGGCTCCCCACCGAGCAAGGAGCCTGAAGTGGGACTTGATCCCAGGACACTAGGATCATGACCTGAGCTAAAGGCAGCCGCTTAACCAACTGAGCCACCCAGGCATCCCTGGTTTGTATCATTTTGATTAAAATATTCAAACACTGGGACACCCGGGGGGTCAGTGGGTTGGGCAGCTGCCTTCGGCTCAGGTCATGATCCCAGTGTCCTGGGATCAAGTCCCACATCAGGCTCCTTGCTCAGCAGGGAGCCTGCTTCTCCGTCTGCCTCTGCCTGCCATTCTGTCTGCCTGTACTTGCTCTCTCTGTCTCTCTCCCTCTGATAAATAAATAAAATCTTTAAAAAAAATAAAAATAAAATATTCAAACACTGAACAATTTGTAGGAATTGAAACAGTGAGCACGTCTTCTTTTTCTCCCTCAGTTCCTTTCCGAACCACCGTTACTGAAGGAGATCTATATCATTCCTTTGCATATTTCTGTATTTTTTGGTACATATTTGTATGAATTCATCATCTGCATAAACCTTTTTTCTAGTTGGAAAATCTGTCTAAATGGTGTACTTTACGTATCTTTTTGCATCTTGGGTTTTTTGTTTTTGTTGTTGTTTGACTTAGCTTTGTGTGACATACAACCATGTTGATACTGGATCTAGCATGCATAAACAGAATTCCAATTTTCTTGTAGAATACCAACAGTTTGGGGTTATCAGGTTTCAGGTCTAGAAAAGAGAGTGGAAAATGGGAGGGTGGTAAATGGTATTCGAATCTTTTACTGTACATTTTCCTTATCCAGAAGTATAAACTTCTTTTCGTATGTTTGTTAGCTGTTTGAAATTCTTCTGTTTGTTAACTGTGTTGGAATGTTAAGAAAGTATAATCTTCTGGACATTGTTCCCAGAGTTATAATTTGAACTTTGGTGTTCCTTTCATTTAGTGCCTTTATACACTTTTCTTATGTTTTCTGTCCTTTGTCTTGTTACCTGTAATTTCAGGGTGCAAAAGGACCAGAGTATGTGCCCGTCTTGATTTTCTTTCTTTTATAAGTTTCAGGTAATGTAAGGATGTTACAGTTTTCAGATGGCTCCTTTACTGTTGCTTGTTACTTTGAAATGGGAAGGAAAGCTTCTCCACCTTTACTCTCTGCCTTTCTTTTTCTGGCAGCATCCATTGTATGTGAAGTCTTGCTGGGTGCCATCAGTAGGTCACCAGGTGGAAAGGGGATAGCTTTGCATGCTTTATGTGGCGTTAAGAGACAAATCGGGTTCCCAAAAGATTTCCTCTAACCAGATATCCTATCAGATGCGAGTTGAAGGTGTCAAGGTGCTAAGAACCTAGGTTGGTGATTTGAACTGACTTGGTAAACTTGGAATTAATAATAAAGTGTATTCCTTTGTGTGTGTCCTACAATCTCGAAGGCATGGCTGCATCTGTACCATACCTTTCTGATTGAAGAGATTGTTCCAGGGTTTTTGGTTAAAAATTTAAATCCACCTCTAGAGATTGTTTTTTGCAGCTCGATGTAGAAGATTTCAGTGCTGAATTTCTTTCCTGTGTTTGTTCTCTGGTGTTTAAGAATCAGTAGCTAATGGTTGTTAGAAATCACTTTTCTTTAGTCTGCTGTGTGTAGGGTTTATACCCCATAAAGAAGATTCATATATTGGAAGACTTCAAACGTGATGCAGCCTCAGATTATGTGAGCTACCGGTATTCTGTAGAGGTAGCAGTGCAAATATGCTTTGTGGAAATTTTTTTAACTTTAAAAAAATTTTATCTTGAAATACTTGTAGATTTATATGCAGTTATAAGAAATACTAGAGACATCTCACATCTCCTATAACCTTTATCTTGTTTTTCCCGGTGATAATGTAGGAAACAGTAACACATCCAGAAACTTGACACTGACACAATCCAGACTTTATTTAAATTCACACGTTTTACTTAGACCCATCTGTGACATTGTCAGGTAGAGGAAATGAGAAAGAAAGAGAGTGTATGCATAATTAGTTGTAGGTAATGTCACCATACATGTAGTTTGGAATGCCACCATCACAGTAATGATACAGAGGAAGTCTGTCACAAGAATCCCTACAGCCCCATTCTCTGCTCCCAGCCTCTTCGGCAGCCACTCATCTGGACTCTCTCCACTGATGTTGTCATTTCAAGAAAGTTTTGTAGATGGAATCCTATATATGTTACCCATTAAGTGTGGACTTTTTTTCTCTTAATCATAATTTTTTTAAGGTGAATTCAAATTGTGTGTTTTACTAGTTCTCCCTTTTTACTCTTCAGTTGGTATTCCATGCTGTGGACATACTGAGGCTATAATATCCACCCATTGTAGGGTATTTGAGTTGTTTTCAGTTTTGGGCTATGATCAGATAAAGCTGCTAGAAACACTTATGTAAAGGTTCTGGTGTGAAAATAGGTTTTTCTTTCTTTCGAATAAATTCCCAAGAATATACTTACTGAGCAATGTATTGACTGTGTTTTGGCTTTTTTTTTTTTTTTTGACCATGTAGATGAGAATGAAATACCTGCTGTTAGAGATTGCTAAACAATACACCTTAAATGGAAAACTGTCATCTTCAGTTCCTTTTAATTCTATTACAGTTTGTGTTTGAAAACACAATCTTTTGCCTTTGGTAACTGTGAGAATTTGTTGAAAACTAAATTAGCTTCTATTAAAAATTTTGGAGGGTTGGGTTTTCACTTATAACAGCATGTTTTAATATCATTATACACAATTCACCTGTCAAACAATTTAGTGAGTTTATACATGTGTCCATTAAACAGATATTTGTGGAGAGAGGGAGAGAGAATCCTGAATCAGACTCCCCACTCACGATGAAGTCCAACGCCGGGCTGAATGCCAGGACCCTGAGATCGGGACCTGAGCTGAAACCAAGAGCTGACCGTGCATACCATTTGGTTTAAATGGTAAAGATGTTTCTTAATTCCCAAGATACCCATTGAAGGGCAAAGGTCAAAATCTGGGGCTTGGATGCTGCACTGCCCCAATGCCTGTCCCTTCTAGTAAAATAAAGATCTGTTATGCCTAAAAAAAAAAAAAAAAAAAAATGGCTTCAGATTGCCTTAGAGATCCAGCCTCTCTCTGCTACTTCTTGTTTCCCTAAGGCTGGTTCCTCACAGTTGGCAGAAGACCTTCACTGAGAATTTGGGCTTCAGCTCCTGGTTTAGAACACTAAAACTTTGGTTCCTTGTAGCATACACCAGGGAGAGTTTAGGCTACCATAGCATTTTCCAGGTTGTGTAGATCAGAGTTCAGGCTACTGCACCATTTTCTAGGTTGTAGCTATTATGTTTATTGGTTCCTGGTTTTCCCACTGCGACCTGCCTAAGGGATGTGAAGGAGTGGTACCTATTACAGAGCTGGGGAAAGGCTTAGGAAGTCATTCAAGTGAGTTTTAGGAAACAATCTTGGAGCTCTTTTCCCATAGACATAGAACTTGGGGTCGAGCAGAGTTGTCTGACTGGCTCTTGCCAGTGAGTTTGCTGAGAGAATAAATGGTGGCAGTTCTTCTAGGTGAGGTATGAGGTGAGATGCTGTGCTCCATAGGGTCCTGGGAAGGGAGTTACACACCTGAGCAAATAAAGAGAAGAAACGGCTGCTGGCGAGGTGTGCAATGATGAGGGGCTGTGTACGTGATCACCAAGACAGATGGCTGAGTCTGCTGAGGTTTGTAATGGTGCATGAAATGTGCCTCTGATGACCTTTGGATGTAGGTGATTGTCCTTTTTGACCTGCTTCTTGAAAACTGGGCCCGAACCTATTGAACTCCCCTCACCTGCCTCGTTTCTTCCCCTCTAGGTCTGCAGTAAGCGTCAGCTACTGGCATGATCCTTCCATCCCGCATTTTATAAGACTTTCTAAGGAGAAGAAGGCCTCCAGAATTAACAAAGGCAAGTGACTCCCCTCCCAATGTCCCCTCATCACCCCAGAGGCCTGAGGTATAAGGGGTTCATTCTTCAAAAGAGAGAGTTCCAGTGTTCACTCTCTCCGGTGGCATATGAAAGTGCTCGTTTCCCAAGATCCTCACCAGCACAGGGAACTTTTCATTGTGGTTCATCTGTTATGCAAAAAATGTGATCTTACATATATTTATGTTACTGTATTCCTATTATTTGGGGGCTGAAATTAAGGATCATTTTATATGCTTAAGAACCATTTTTAGTATCTTTTACACTGAACTGTCCCAGTAAGGAGTCACCTTTTTGGCCATATTAATGTGATAATAACACTATTAGGCTCTGCAAGACCTTTCTATCAAGGAAGGCAATGAAAAGATTTGAGATGGGAGGGTGACTCATTCTCGATCAGATGGAGAAATTAGCCAAATGACCCCAAGTCCTTGGGCAGGCAGGGAATCCTGGCCAAAAAGATAGAGCCTCTGGGTAGATTTTGTAAGAAATACAAAGAAAGTTTAAAGTTACAATAAGGACAAGGACCTTCCTTTGAGCTGAGGGTGAACCCAGGCTTTAGGAAGATGGGACCAGGCCTGCCTAAGAGGCCTGAAGCCTCCATTCGGGGCTCCTGAGGCAGCTTTCTTAACCAGAGGCATGGCCCTCCCTTGGAGCCCTGGGGACCTGGGTTCCCTGAGGCAGCGAGTCAGCAGCCTGCCTGCCTTCTTTCTCTGCATGGGCTGGCATGTCCAGAGTGCTTCCCAAGTAGGGTGTGGTGAGCATCATTTCAGTTTTTGTTTCAACATCCAGTCTGTTGTGGATGATACTGTATAACATACAACAAAAAAGATTTCCTAGAAATAAAATGCAAGATAACATGTAAACTACAAGCTCAAATGATTTATTAGGAGAATCAATATACACAGAACTCCTATATCACATTGCAGTACATTTCTAAATGCTGCTCAGGTTTTGTTCTTAAGATAGTTACACTTTAAGCAACAGGGCTGTAGAACACAGATTTTATCTTCCTTTCCCCCTTTTATTCGCCATCTCCTTTACCCACGCTCCTCACCCTGGAGCTGAATAAATCCATTTTGGGGGCAATGTTTGCTCCTGCCTTCCTCTCCTGCAGTCAGTCTGTGAGGTCAGTTTATAAGCATAGAGAGTTTTACCCCCACAGGTTGGAGATGAAGGGAACATGGTAAGAAATACGTCTTTATTTTATTTCATTTTGCTTGGACATTTATCTGCCCCATATTCTGACCGCAAAATATTATATTGTCTTGATCTTGCATGTTGATGTTTAGCTGAGTCCTCAGTAGTTTGCACCTCGGCACGAAAAGCATATTTCGAAGAGGACCATTAAGTTCTGATGTTTTGATGTAAAACACTTGTCTTTCCTGTATACAATCATGGGACATTTTATGGTAATCTTTAAAGATTTCATTTATTTATTTATTGGAGAGGGAGAGCATGAGTGGGAGAGCCAGAGGGAGAGGGAAAAACAGGCTGTCATCAGAGCAGGGAGCACATCCTGACCTGAGCCAAAGGCAGATGCTTTACTGACTGAGCCACCCAGGTGGCCCAAGGGACATTTTTATTTCTAAGATCTTTATTTCCACAATTAAATTATTAAATAGATTGTAGTTACTTTGGTTCCAGCAGGTTTAAGTTAAAAAGAACAGAATGCGAAAGTCTTGATTTCTCCCATGAGTCCGCCGGACAATCACTGACCCCAAAGAAGAGCAGCCGAATCCTCATTGGCTCTTCTCCTAGGGCGGGCTCTGCAGGGATGCTTTCTGATCTCACTGAGCGATAACTTGTCTCTGTGTCCCTGTCTCAGGATATTTTGCTTTAGTCTATGGCGTCAGTCAGCTGATAAGGGCATTTCTGCAGAAGACAGAATGTCATTGTCAAATTCTAAATCTTGGGACTGGGATGGAGACCACCTTCTGGAGATTAAAGGTAAGTGAACATTCGCCCTCTTCTTTCCCGAATTGTCTCATTTGTGAAGGTGGCCGCCTGGTTCAGAATGTTAAAAATATATTAATAGGTGACTGCCTCTCTCCCACGCCTGTCCCCAGCTACTTGCGCCTGCTGCCACCGTCAGCCACGTACTTGATATCACCAGATCCCTGGTGAAGAATGGGTGCCTGGCTTCTCATCCTTTGCTGTTATCAACAGGGCTCCTGATAAAAACCCTTATCGATGTGTCCTCTGCATGAGTGGAAGACCCTGCCATTGGGACTGTGAGCGCTAGACCCCCGTGTCTACTGTATTCACAATCATGAAGATTTTATTGTCAGCGTGACAGTGTCTTAAGTACAGTTTAGAGATGTGCAAGGCTGGTGATAGTGATATGTACAAAGGTCTTTCATAGCAGCTCCCTGATTTCATCCCTCACCTGCTCGGTTAACGATCAAGAACAGTTTTATCTTCTCTCACAGGAAATGAGACAGGTCCGGTTAGTGGCAAAACCAGGACCGAATAGACTGCAGGTCCCACAAGTCCAGGTGCTTCCGTGTTTCTCTGTACAGAGCCTTGTGCTTGCTCAGGGAGGTCTTTGTGGTCCATCAGTCAGTGGTGCCTGTACCTCAGTGGCCATCGTGTGGCGGAAGGAGCTGGATCAGAATGCAGGGGCAGATCGTGTGCAGTAGGAACAGATGCCACTGGAGAAATGCCTCCTCTCAGCCCCACGTCCTTTCAAATTGGTCCCGAGGTTTGTTTT
Organism: Mustela nivalis; assembly: GCF_964662115.1. Classification (NCBI taxonomy): domain Eukaryota; kingdom Metazoa; phylum Chordata; class Mammalia; order Carnivora; family Mustelidae; genus Mustela; species Mustela nivalis. The sequence continues at coordinate 294,188 of NW_028135782.1, forward strand.
CTCCTTCGTGTCATGTAGTTGGGTTGATCAGGAATACATCTGACATTTTCATTTCTGGTCCAGGTTCACTGAGTCTTAGGTACCCCTTCCAAGGATAAGGTTATCTGCCAGTAGTAAGGACGGCAAATAGCACAGGGTAGAACAGATTTAGTGGAGGTGTTTTGGATCGGTCCAAAGGGTTTTTTAAAAAACTCAAGTCCCCTTGAAACAAAAGAATGCCTGTTCCAACCATCTTCATGTTCATTCCCTGCTAGAGTGTAAAACTACTTGACACTTGACACTTGACAATGGCAAGGTCTCCAGTATCTTGTAGGTCTTCCTTAGCATAGGAAAGTTCTTTTGAAACCCTTCCCTCTCCTTACCTCCCCCACCTTTCAGGGGTGTATCAGTTCCCCCCACAACACTGATGCCACTCTTTCTGTGCACGGATCCTGTCCCCATGCTTTAATAAAACCACTGTTTTGCACCAAAGAGGTCTCCAGAACTCTTTCTCGACATCGGCTCTGGACCTCACCCCACCAAACATCACCTACATTCCAAACCTCTATGACTGCTCCCCTGTCTACCTGCTGTTTGGCATTATTTCTGTCTTTTCCTACAAATGACGGCAAAGGAGGCACTGCTAGGCTTTAGGGGACAGGCATCAACTCTGGAACAGGATCAGTGCACACTAAGATCATGGAGTGGAGTAGCAACCAAATTAAACACAAAACAAAGCCACTAAGCGAAAAGTTATGGGGCAGGGACCCGCAAACCCTCAATTGCAAGTTTAGAAAATGCGAGGGGAAGGAAAAGCATTTTGGTACACGCACACCAGAAGAGCTGTCACATGTGCTTTGGTCAAACCTCCCTCCCCATTTGATCCAGTCGTTGGGGGAAAAAACAAAAAACCAATAGCTGTGGAAGACTCACACTTGGGTATCTCATCCAGAATAAGCAGTCAGTAGGTCCAGTACAGCCAGCAGCCCTAAGGACCTTGAAAGCTGTGCCCCAGATAACTGGGCATATGACCATCACCTCCAGGAGCTCTCAAAACCACCAGTGAGTGATTCCTATTCTAACAGCCAGATAGTCTACAAACCCTGGTGTCTGCTGTCATTTCATAGTGGATATTGATTCCCATCAGGCATTAAAGCAGAAACCAAAGAAACTTTGACAGGATCTGCATCCATACCCAGAGGGATCAAGGATTTTTTAAAGGCTCTTTAAAAAAATAAAAAGAAAAATAAACCAAAAATTTGGCCCAAAGCGTTTCCACAGTTCTATCCTCCCAGAGGCCTGGGTTTGGAGGCAGCAGCACCTCTACGGTCCCTCCATGGATAGCAGGAACTCCGGAGGCAGATCCTATGGGCCCGGACCTCCAATTACTTCTTTCTTGCAACTAGGCACTTGGAGGCTGAGGATCTGCAGAGGTAGGGTGCCCCCGAAAGGCAGAGAACACCTCCCCCAGAGCACAGCGTCCATGGGGCCTCAGGCATATCAGTGCCCAGAGTTTTCGCCCAGGGCAAACCCTGGTGTGGGGGGCAGGGGAAGGCTCAGGTGCAGTCCCCCCAGGGCGATGCTGGGCATGGCCAGGACAGAGGGCGGTGGACACCCCCTGCAGGGGTCGTCTTGGAAAGGCCAATCCACCAAGTAGCTCTTCCCAGAGTCTGGCACTGGCCCAAGGTGGCCTCCAGTCTGTGGCTTGGTGCAGACCCAGACCAGGACCCCTTTTGCCTGGTGTGTGGTGGTGGCAGGGGACGGGAGCTCACCACCAGGAGAGCCGCCAGCCCTCCCGTTATGGCTCCTGACCTCACCTGGCACAATCCCAGCC